>NW_005054317.1:8580866-8606995 GCF_000277835.1 Geospiza fortis
AAGAGCATTAAAAATGAAGACAAAATTAAAATTGCAGGTTCAGGCCATTTTTGACTGGTTATGTGTTTTATTTCTCTTTGTAAATCTGCCTGTCCTTTGCCTTTGTTCATGCAAATAAGAGCTCTCTTTGCACACCCCACTCCTTAAAAAGGCTCTTCTCCAGGTTAGAGCTGAAACAGGCACTAATCTGAGCTGGACTAATCTGAGCTGGACTGTGCTCCTTTGACTCGTGTTATCTATCTAAAAAGGTACTGAAAGAATCCAAATAATGGTTTAATCCAACTGGAGTTATATAAACAAAGTATGTTTTTTCCCTTTAATTTTCAAAGGGTGTTCAGTAACTTGGAACAGTCATTTGTAACTCAATTGGATGACAAAGCCCACACCTGTATGAAGATACACTTGTAGGTGAGGAATCAACAGTAATTAGCTTCTGAAACTTCATCCAAATAACACATCTGAAAAACAATAGGATAGCTAGGCACATTAATGAAATGCTGTTGCTATGGAAAAATTGTTCCTGTAAAGGTGGAAATAAACGTGCTTTCTTTTCCTCATAGTGCAAAAATGGCAAAAAGCCTCTCCTTGAAGACTAAGCTGGTTTTAACCATAGGTACTATTAAAGTCTGCTTTTAAGAAAGTAGTTTTTTCACCCATTTCAAAACCCTCTATGTTTTATTTTTAGAAGCAACATCCCAAATACTAGCAGCTAGAATGCTCTTTAGTTCACAAAAAATAATTGATGCTGGGACATACAGTGATTATCTAGTTCAAGCCCCTCCTCAAAGTGTTTCCCATTCAACCAGGTTTTCCAGGGCCTTATTGAGCTGGCTTTTAAATATCTCCTAGGCTAGAGATGTCCCCACCTCCCTGGGTCCTGCTCCAACATTTGACTGCCCTCGTGGTGAAGACATTTTTCCTTGTACATAATTGGGATTTCTTGAGCTGTAACTTGTGTCACTTCCCTCTCATTCCATCACTGGGCACCTCCAAGAGTCTGGCTCTGCTGTCACCACATGCTCCCACTGGAGACTTGTAGACAGCAACAAGATCCCCTCCTCTAAGCCTAAATAAGGCTTCTTAAAGATTCCTTCTCTTCTGAGGCTAAACAAGCCCAGATTTATCAGCCTCTCCTCACACATCTTGTCCTCCAGTACCCTAATTGTTTTGACAGCCCTCCTCTGGCCTTGGTCCAGAATGTCAATATTTTCATTTCACTGGGGAGCAAATTGGACCCAGTGTTTCAGATGTAGTCCCAAAACTGCTGAATGGAAGAGAATAATCACTTCTCTTTGGTTGCTGGCTATAATCTTTCAATACAGCTCAGTATGGGGTGGCCTTCTCCACCACAAGGTCACACTGCTGACCTATGTTCAGCTTGTCTGTGAGGATCCCCAGGTCCTTTTCTGCAAGGCTGCTTTCCATTCATTCAGTGCCCAGCCTTTAATGCTGAATGGGGTTACTCCACCACAGATGCAGAACTCCCCAAGCGCCTTTGTTGAAACTTCGCAAGGTCCCTGCCAGTCCCTTTCTTCTGCACGTCAAGGTCCCTGTGAAAAGCAGCCTTCCATTTCCACCCTGAAAACTGGCTGAAAGTGCTCTCCATCCCATCATCCACACCACTAATGGAAAGGATCCACTGATATTATAAGCAACACTGATTTGTTATTCTTTCCCTTGAAGAATACAGATTCCTCTGATGCTTCTTGAGGTCAAAGTCCCTGATGATATGAACTAATGTCCTACCACAGAAGTCAGTCAAGGAACAAAGTTTGAAGCAAGTTTGACATCTGTCCAGTAGCCACAGATAACAGACATAGCTGGGAACATGAAAGGATCTGTTCTCTCAGCCTTAGCTCTAATAACCATCTGGTCCTTGTCCCTCCACCCTCCAGCATCTTGCATGCAGACATATGCCCACAGCCTGCAGAGCTGGTTAGGGAGAGCAAGGAAGCTGTTGAAAACATTACAGGAGGTTGCCAGCCCTTCTGCACTAACACAAAATGCAATTACAAGTTGCAGCTTGAACCTGCTTTCTGACATAGTGACAGGGTTATCGTGAATTTATATGAGCAGCTGTGAAAGCAGAGTTTGACCCTTGATTTGGGGATTGATTTATACAGGTAAAGGCTGAGTACAGTTGACAACTGCACAGAATCTTGAAATAACAAGAGTGGAACAACAGATGAAAGTAAGATGATTGTAAGATGAAATGAGCTGAGTTCACCAGGGCTATTTTCCCTTTCGTTTATCAAATTCACCAAAGTGAAACTTTTGTCCAAAAAGGACAAATTTTTTTTTATTCCTGACTATTGGGACCACTCATTCAAAATGCCTATCACATAGGCCCAACATTTTCAGCACCACATGAAAAACAAATTTAATAGTCCCCTCTCCTCATGGAGTGTATCTCTCACCTGAGAGGCAGAACTGTGGAAGGGAAGCCAGAAGGACTCAACCCTCATGGGAAGGAAAAGCCTTTTAAGTTCCTCGAATGGATGACCCATCTTTCTTCTGTCATGCTGTCTGTCTCTCAACAGTTAACAGTCAGCAGTGACAGCTGAGGAGCACGGTCTGGGCAGTGGGCAGAGCTGACATTGTGTCAAAGGGAGCTCTCTGTTCCTTCTGCGGCCGTGTCCATGCTCACTGGGACTGTTGTTCCAGCCTCACGCCTCCTTGTGTGAAGGCCAACAGCGAGGCTTTGTTCAAGAAGCAGCTGCTGAGAAGATGTCCTGTCTCATGGAACGACCAACTGACATCTCTCCCCCTGCTCTTTAGTAAGCAGTGAATTATTAGGAGAACTGGGGTGGGCTGCCTGGCCCATTTCTTTTGGAGTAAAAAGCCAGGCCCTCAGACCCCAGTGTGCCCCAAAAGGGATTCCCTCATAAAGTGGGCTTGAAACAAAGCCAGGGGAGCTGGCTCTGCAGCACCTTCTTCTCATCACCTGATGGAGTGAGGAAAGAGACTGGCTCATGCCAGAAGGTGGATGGGGCATGACTGGATTAAGATGTGTCCCAGCTCTGCTTCCCTCAGAGCTCACACTCCATCTCTGCTGGATGATGAGTGAGCTCAGTTCAGCCAGGGCCTGAGCCAAAGATCCTGTTCAACTGGATGACGTTGTTTACTCAATAACCTTTTGTTACAGGGTGGATACAAAGCAGTGAGGAAATGGTTGAGCAGTTGGGAGGAGCACAGTAACTGAGGAAATCACAACCATTCTCTTGCAAACTTTACTGCAGCCCAACATGATCATCCAGTGACGTCCACATAGAGGGGCAGTGATGAAGAAACATCTGCATTGTCTTTCCCCCATCCCAACAGTGCCTGCATCCAGCTCTGGGTTATAGCATGGAGCTAACCTGTCTGTCTTACCTCACTGACTGTACCACAATTAAACCTGACTTAAAAAATAATAATTGGTCAGGGTCAGATAAACAAATAGATTGCTTTGAGCAGCCTGGGTGCGGCTGGCAAGTTTTCATAGCTCACAGTAGATGACACTACGTGTCTGATTTCAGGTGCTCTTTCTTCTGTGCATCTGTGCTAAAGGTGTAGCCGGTCTGCACAATTTCCAAACTCCCTTGCCTAAAAGATAATGGTGCAAGACTATGTTTTCCCCACTTTTACATCAGCAGGGAAGTCCATGAAACAAATAAAGTCTCATGCCCCTGAGTGGAGTAGAGAGGAAACACCTCTGAGTATTCCCTGCACCTTTCCTAACCCAAACATTTAAAGCACAATACTACACTGCTGCATATGTGTGCTCCATCAGACACATCAGCTCTGTGGAGCCTTACTGTTTATTTATTTTTAGTTTGCTGTGGTCTAGCTGCTTCCTGGCCCCACAGTGCTGTTTCATCTGCCTTCACACGACAAATAAAAAAAATAAAAAAACCCACCAAAAACCAAACAAAGGCTGCATTTGCTTTCTAAGTCCTGTCTTCCTCCAGAGCAAGAGATGCTACAGGTATGTGCTTTCCTGACTCACCCAGAGTGTTCTTTCTGTTATGTAGTTGCTCCTCTCAAATGGAAACAACTCTGACTGCCCTGAAAGATGCCATGTGGTGCATGCAGAGATTTGGGACTGTGTGATCCCAGTGTGAATGAAGGGTGAGGGCTAAAACAGCAGAGATCGCTTCACCAGGGCAAGACTGGGCTGCAAAAGCCTGTAATGATCTCCTCAAAAATAACAAGAATAATGTGGAAACCTCCATTTAATAAAGCCCATCTCAAAGTGCTTACAACTGCCTGTTGTGCCACAGGATACTCCCCTAGGGCTGCACGGTGTTATGATACAGTTATGGGCACATTTCAGCATCATTATGTTATAGGAGGTGTATCCAGAGGACTTTTTCCTGCATGAGCTGTGGTCCCTCTGGGAGGTACCATCTCACAACCACCAAAAGAACCCAGGCTCATGCAGCAACCTGGGAGAAAGCAAGGGGAAATAGATGGTCCAGTTGAAAGATTGTGTTCATAAGCTTGTTCAGTGCATGGGAAAAGTTGTATCTTAGCTGTAGCAATAATTTTATCATTTCTGTAATTTCAAAGAGGCTAAAACAGCACAACCTAGCTTCCTCAGCAAGTTGTGACTGCTGCTCTGAGATCCAGAGTTACAAGATCAGTGATTCCAGAAGAGCTGAAGGTTATAAACAGCTGATTTCACTTTGCCTGGATCTCCTTGGTGGCTGCAGGGTTGTATCCCAGCTCATCTCTTTCCATGAGAATCCCCACAGCCAAAACAGAGTTAGAGAAGGAGGCAGAACTAAGTTTACTCACTAGCCATTTGTTTATAGGATGACTTTTCTCCAGGTTCTGAGTTGTCTCGCTGCCTAAGGAATTCCATGGTGTAGTGCAGCATCTGAACTCTCACCCTGCAATTGCATGCTGTGGTTTCAGCTCCTGTGTGCCCCACACAGGGGTAGCATTCCTCACCACTGCCTGGGGGGCAGATAAGCCTGTCTGCTGCCTTCATTCAACATCTGGAGAAGGAAAGGCAGGGAAAGGTTTGGGATTGCACTGAGCAGGGAGTCAAAACAGGGATAAAACAGCACTGGCAGTGCTGTACTGTCACAGACATTTCTTTTGTGAAAAATCCTCTCTTAGGATTTTCCTGCTGAAGCTGAGAGGTTCAGCAACTAGACATAAACAATAGGTTATCTGTTTCTGTGGAATGCAACAGGTCAGTCTGCTGAAGCTGAGAAGTTCAGCAACCAGACATAAACAATAGGTTATCTGCTTCTGTGGAATGCAGCAGGTCAGTTCTGGATTGGCCCAGATTGAGTGTTTGGAGGTAATGGCCAATCCGGAACTGAGCTCTCTCGGACACAGTCCGAGAGAGCAAGGTTTGTTATTCATTCTTTACTTTCTATTCTTAGGTAGCTAGCAGCTTCTGGAAACTCTCCTTTTCTTTTTCTTTTTAGTATAGTTTAAATAGATGTTTATATCATAACTTAATAAATCAAGCCTTCTGATCATGGAGCCCATCTCGTCTCTTCCTTCACGCCGAAAACCTTGTGGCCAACCGGCGACACTGTACCAGCCAGGGCAAAGAGCCATCTCCTCTGGGGTCCCCTGTCAGAGGGACCTATAGCTCTCAGCTGGAAAAAAGTGAAAATGCCCACATCCCCTCGTAAGCCTCCTGTCAAAGCAAAGGAAACAGTGAGTGCCATTCTTCCCCACAGATCTGCAGAAAAGTGCTTCAAACCTTCCCTGCCCTGGGGCAATGGGCTCATCCAGAGGAAGCAGAGAGAGCAGATTGCCGTGGGTTAATGGGCCCACACCAGCACCAAGGAGCAGTGCTGCTGCTCCATGGGCAAACCAGCTCCAAATAACACTTGCCAAGGCTTTCCTGACTCCATCCCTGGAGACTGCCCTGAAGCCTGCCCAATCACAATGTCAGGGAATGCTGCTGTCCAGAACATTCCTGCGTGCTAATGTACGTGAGCTGTTACTTCACACTTACAGTGCTAACTCTTGTTCTTATTAATTCTGACATCCTTCTTGGTCATTTTCCCCTCCCAGTTTGACCATGTTTAGTTCTTTTTAATCTTTCTGTGTAGACCAATCCTTCCCAGTGCTATGAATAAATAAAAGCCTTCTGTTCTCATCAACAAAATGGTCTTTTAACAGTTGCAAGAACAACATAGCAATCACTTAGAAAAAAAACCAAAACAAAAGCAGCTAATATTTGGTGCATTTAAAAATATCTGCTCCAGCTATTTTCTACATTTTAGAAATAAATCCTTCATTAAACAGAGAAAGCAGTGAAAAAATTAATGGAGAGAAGAAGCACCAGTGGGTGTCTGAGAGGGACCTGCTAACCCATCAGAAATGCTCACCACACACAAAGCAGCAGCAGCAGGGCTGCCAGAGCAAGCTGAACTTCAGTTAGAAACATCTAAGGAATGTGAATAAGCTGTTAGAGCTGCAACCTTCCCCTCTGCTTTGATCTGACATTAAACATAACTCGAGAGTGGGAAACTCAACAGCTTCAAAAAGGGTGACAGGGTCAAAGGTCTTCGTGTACCAGGACAGGTAGAGGGTTTATTCCTCGTGGAGAAAGCAGGATGAAAGTGCATCTGGTGGCTAGGAACTGCCACCAGGTTAGGGCTGAGAATTTCATCCTCCTCATCCTTATGTAAAACACACACAATACCCATAACTAGCATGAGCAAGTGCAAGTGCAAGCGAAAAAGAGGGCTAATTTCAACTATGATTAAAAAGTGTAAGAAAAAAGTAAACACATTTTTGTGGTCCCTGTATCTTGCAAATGTGTTTCTGACTGCTATTAGTTGACATGTACTTTTGAAGGTGAAATTATGGTTCTTCTGGGCTCTGGCCACGTAATGCAACCATAGAGCATTAGATCTCAGCAAATGAGATGTTACAGGAAGAGAGACGAGGATGGCTGGAACATCATGTGCTTTACCAACTCAAAATGCTTGGTATGAGAAAACAAAGCCACATTCTCTAGCCTTTATTCTTGTTTTCCTTGGCTCTCAGCTTTACAGATCCCTAAAATTACTGTGTTAAAACTAAAGGAGCTGCAATCTGCAGCTGATTGAAGAACTGCAATATCACTCCACTTTGATGAATCCCCCACAGTTATTCTTTCTGAGAGCTTTCCTAAATTGATTGCCAATAACCTACTATGTTTGTATCTTTCTTCTGTCATCAGAATCTTGCCATAAAAAAATAATATTACTACAGAAATGAAGTTGAAAAGGTGAGATGTTGTTTCAAAATACCTAAACTTGCAGAAATAGCCAGGTGATCCCAGCAGTCTTAATTCTGCCATCATGAAGCTGCATGCCAAGCAAACCCAGAAATCATGGGAAACAGTTACCTGCCTGTTAAAAACACCTTATAAGAGACCACAGGAAAAAAATTGCTGTGTTACACAGAAATTCCATTTTCCTCTTTCACAAGGCTGATATAAACCAAAGCCATTTAATAATATTAGATATAAGGTAAGGTTAAGAGGTCTTCTGGAATTCAATTTCCACCGTCACCATGGAAAATTTCTAATACATATCTATGAGGTCCAGCAGTCTTGTGATTACAATGAAATATCCCAAAGAATAAATGTTCAAATCTTCACATTCTGAGAAAAGTGAGCCAGAGGTACCTTACACTGAGGGGCAAGACTAAAACCCAAATTGGAGTGCACAGTGTTTGTTACTCTGTGAAGCACCTTTTTGGTCAAGCCTTGCATAAGAGGAAACACTGGTGCAGAGCAGCCTTTGGCAAGATTTAGGGCCCATGTGTGAGCTCCTACAGAGTCAGCAATAAAAATGGAAATTATTTTTCCTTCTTTTGACTGAAGGATAGACACAACATAAATCAATCAAGCCACACATACTCCAACCCTGGTAACTTCCCGAGTCATTTGGGAAATCTCGCTTGCCACACTGTGGAACTGCATTAATGATCTCATGGATAATGCACCTGTATTGGGAATTTTTATCCATGAGAATACCAGAACCTGAACAAATATCCAGGTCACGAAGTCTACATTGAGCTCACATGACTAAGAGCCATGGTATGAGGTAGGGAACAGACAGCTATTATAGTGCTAACCCTATTGAATAATTGATATTACCCAAAGATATCCAAAGGAAAGGACACAAAAGGGAATACACTGCTGAAGTGATTTGGAATAGATAAAATATTGGAGGAAAATTTTAAACCTCCCAGTCTGACCAGAGCAGTTTTAGCAATGGAGGCATTTATGTCCTTCAGCTTTCACTGGCATTTAGCTCAGAATGTAATTTGTATTTCATCAAAGTTTATCCTTCGTGGTTGCCTCTTTAAGTGCAAAGATTATTATACAGAGCCTAAAAGATGTTAATTGTCTTTCTAACTTACAGTGAATCAAGGCTCAGTTACATCAGCTCTTTGTGTAACACAACTGTGTTTCCATTGTTCTGCTTTCAGGTTCCTTTTCACCCTCTCCTCTTTACTGATCAGGAAAATGGAATTTACAATCAAAACTGTAGGTCTGACAGGGAGAACAAAGTTGTTAACTGACCCAAGAAATCAGATTTGTACTAATTGCACTGTTTAATCCAGCAATACTAGTGTATTCTTAAAAAAAAAAAAAAGCCCCAAACACCAAGAAATACTTATGTTTCTCCAGTGAAAAAGATGTTCAAGGAAAAAGAGAGCAAATAGTCACACAGCACAAAACATGCCTGACAGGAACACACATCTCAAAGATTCTTCTCCATCAACAGAGGAAGCATTCTCTGTATCAAATCCATGCAGTAAATAAATGTTTTATAATTTCTTCTTGATTTGTTGCTTCAGCTAATGCTGTTTTAACTCTACTTCTTAAAACCTTTATCAAGCTTTATGGGAATGAGGAGCTAAAGCATGGTGTTAAACAAGAACAGAGAGCAATTGCAATCCTGGAGCTCAGTGACTTTTTCTATGGACTGGCTGTGGTCTGCTAACAGCAGGTGCAGGGGGAGCAGCATGTGGCCTCTTCCATCCCCCTTCCCATGAACTTTATGCCATACAGACAAACAGAGGGGGATGGAGACACTTCCTACTGGGATTACTGCAGGCTCCTGCTAGCCTGCCTCCAGCTCAGAAGGAAGTGCATCAAAATGAATGAATCAACACTCAGAAACACTCTGCCTACACAGGGAGAAAGAAACCTAGTGCTGAGTTAGGATAGTTCTGCACAGGTCAACTCTCTTTGCAAAGCTCAAAAATGGCATGTGATCAATTGTTCCAAAATAAATGTCACATGGGTTTTATTTCTTTTTCTTGCAAGCGGTCTTGAGGGCTAGATATTCTCTTTTTCAGAGAAAATATAGGGGTCATTTCTGCATATCAAGTGCAGTGCTGTGTTTAAAAGTGAGTCACAAGAGCAAGAGCAAGGGAAAGCCTTGGTGCCAAGATTAAGTGAGGTTTTGCCTTTCCTCTCACAGATAAATAGTGCAATGACTAATGTAGATTCAGGATCTTCAAACTCAAGTTAAACAGTCCTGTCTTTGAGGAGACCTTGGGGGCAGGTTTGATTCTTGGCTTCAGCCAAGTAAATTGCAGTATACTTCCCAATGTCAGTGGATAATCTGCCCAAAGGATATCAGATTTACACCAAGATTCATCCCATTTCACCCTGTCAGCTCAGAATCTGGCCTTGCATTTTGCCTGCTGCCATCATCAATCCCATTGATTCATTTTGCTGATACTGATACTGATGGAATGGCTGTCACAGGGAGCAGTAGTCTGCAATGATAAAATCAAAGCAAAGATCTCCAAGCACAAGGAAGTTATGAAGCTGCAAGGGTTTATGTGTGACAGGAGGCTACCAGAGAACCAGGATGGGTGGTTCAAATATGTTGCTGGGATGTCCCCATCCATGCACTGCAGGAGACCTGGTGACACCCAGCACATCTCCATCACAGCATGGGGCACAAAGCAGAGCCCTTCCAGCAAGAAGAGGCAGGAACACCTGGCCCAGCACTGTCCCACCCTGCTGGCTGAGGGCCAAAGGGGGCTGCTGTGCTGTCACAGCCTTGCACCCCCCTCAGAGGGTTTCTCTCAGAGCTGAGGTGTGCACAGCCAGCTCCAGTCTCTGCTGGAGTGTGGAGATGTGCTCAAAGATGTCAGTGATGCCTCCTTTCCTCTCCATGTCTCAAGGGTGCAGCTGTCTCATTGTATCAGTATATGAAAGCTGTGCTGACATTTCAGCCTCCCCTCTGGGATCACTTAGGACATTGACTGTGAATTCAGCAGAAATGGCTCCTGTTCCCACTTCCACAGTGGGCAATACCACTTCACCCCCAAGAGACAGGTGAAGAAGAAATAATCCCTTAGAGTGAGGTCAAAAGGCTAAGGAAAAGTCCAAGCAAACAGGGATAGCTTTTACAGATTAAATATGCAGATCCTGACAAAGCAACAGGTAATCATTTTTTCATTTATGTCTGGTTGTAAATATTTTATTGGCTCTTCTCTCGCTGCTGAGTAGCTGTAATGGCATTTACTTCAGCAAAGGCCTGAGCTGCTGTAAATCAAGTACAGTTTTAGGCTACTCACCATGGTCATGGGCAAACACAAACAAGTTGAGTCCTGTCAGCTTCTGGGCCAAGTCGTCGTAGCGGCCGCAGTGCTCCCCAGCGCCGTGGGCAATGAACACCAGGGCCCTGAAAGGAGCATCAATGTACAGATCATTAACTTGCCAACCACCCTGCAAACACTGCAGAGCTGCAAGGGAAACCATTTAATTCAGTAACAGCATTTCAGACATCAGCAAACACCAGGCAGGTATAGAATTTGCAGAGTTTGTGTACAGGGGAAACCGTTGTCACCCTGGCCTGCCATTGACATGGCCTTCAACAGGTTGTTGTAGGATGGATTGCAGGGAAGGCAACTGCTCATGGGCCAGAGCCACCATGGACTGCTGCAAGTCCTAGATGCAGGTGGGCATCAGCATCAGTCCCTGAGCTGGATATCTCCATGGGCTTGAGTTTCTACATGGCTTCTCCAGGGTAAGTGATGCCATCTGTTTATTTTGGGACTGGTATCTCTCTGCGATTCAAACACCAACACTGTCCTTACCTTTGTAACTTCAAACATTGTCTGATGCTCCAGAACAATCTAAGGTGGAATTTCAGCCAAAGAATAGGTCTCTAGCACTTTGCTTGGAGTTTGGAATTTTATCTTTTGACCCAGTTATGGTAATTTTACCATTCCAGTTTCTGCCCCAAAACAGTTGCTTCTCTTCTCTGATTAAAGTGACTCTTACACAGCCACTGTGCAGACCAAGATAATAAAAACTAGTCTAATAGACACTTATTTTTGCAAATACTTATATTTGAATATTCCAGTTTTATGAATAATACCTTACTTTTACTGGAATGTCATCAAATGGAAATGACTGAATTTGAACCTCCCCAGTGTTTCTGCTAGATAAAATAAGTATAGACTTGGGCTAGGACTATAGCAGAAGTAGCAATGAGATTACAGAAGTTCTGCTGGATTTGACAGGTAACTATTTAAACCCTAGTTTTAGCAACATAAACATAACTTGTTTGTTTAAAAGGACCATTTGTCCTTGCAACATCAGCAACCACAAAACCATTTGAAGGCTACAAGTTTGACATTTTCAGTACATGAACAGTGAAATATTACAAGAACTGACAACATAAAACAATGACAGCAGTTAACAGCTAGGGAATTCCTCAACTTTATCTGAATTGAGGTTTTGAATCCCTTTTTAGATAGTGTATTCACAGCAATGAACTGCTTAGGTCTTAAATATATTTAATTTAAAAAGCATGTTGGATGATGCAGAAACTCCTGTCCTAGCTCTTTAATTAGCACTTGCTTTGAAGCATTTGCCCAGCTGGACAATTTAAAAGAGCATCCATCTAGACCAGAAGGACTGTACAGAGTCCACTGCAAACACAAAAGCAACAAGGCAAAGATGCTCTGGTATCTGTCTAACACCAATTAGCAAGGGTGACATTAGGTCATGTACCATATTTAACTTGCTGTGCCTTACAAATCCTCTTTAGTGTCACTGAAGGTTGCAAAACAATCCATGTGAAGCAGCCATTCCTTCCTTTGTCAATTGATTTGTCAAGTTATCAATGCACTTGGCAGACAGACTGATTTTTGGAGGGCAGGATCTATAATTATACCTCCAAATACTGAAGAAAGTGAGACATTGCTTACTCAGTGGAGAATATTAACTTTCTTCCTGTGGGCCCATTGCCCTGATATGCAACAGACTCAGCCAGGCTAAGTCTCTCTGCCACACCTCCTACTCCCACACCTCCTACTACCTTCAAGCATGACAGCTTCCTTGCTCAATGTCTTACTTAAGCTCTTTAGGGGACCTATGTTTGTTCTGCTGACTAGGCACAGAGATAAAGGTGCACCTTGGCTAGCTGAATAAAGCCCTTCATTTCTCAGAGAAATATTATTTGAATTAATGCACTAAATGGCATTGAGTGAATGAAACCTAATGGGGAGCTGGCAAAGAGATCTCTTCCAGAAAATTCTTAGTTCTGCATCCCTGTGACAGCAAAGTCCTTGTTTTGCTTTTACTCACACTGATACAGCATCCTTCTAGATGCTAAGAGCCCTCACTTTATGTGAAACCAAGGGAGAAAAGATAAAAACCCAAAGCTTCAGAGAGGCAAGGTGTTCCTGTGACCTCTCCTTCCACCTGGAACACAATTTCCAGGTGTCACAGAACTGAGCCTTTGCACACCACAGGGAACAGACCTGGGT
Source organism: Geospiza fortis (assembly GCF_000277835.1). Classification (NCBI taxonomy): domain Eukaryota; kingdom Metazoa; phylum Chordata; class Aves; order Passeriformes; family Thraupidae; genus Geospiza; species Geospiza fortis. Next base: position 8,593,620 of record NW_005054317.1, read on the forward strand.
TATTATTTGTCTGCAAAATACTAAATAAAACCCCTGAGCCTGTTTGTGCCTTAAGAGCTCCAATGACAGTAGCTGCTGAAAGGATTTAGATACTTTTGAAAGTTTTGTCCTATCAATAATCATAAACAAGGCATAAAATTTCCAATTTGTTACACTGAAACAAAATCAGCCTGTCCTGTTGTTCAATAAAAAGTGAGAGTGGCTTTACTGACTAAAAACTAGGTCACATCTACAGAGCTCTTCAGCTCCAGCTTTCAGGTCTAAGCACAAGGGCCACATATTGAACATAACCTTCAAAAACTGAAATTAGTATGAGTATCATCTGAACAAGGATTGAAGGATTTGGCTCTTTCACTTAATCTCCAATTTTCCACTACAAAGTAAGTTAAAACTTGGCAAATAATACCTGAAGGCAGTGTAACAAATACGATTGAACATATTTTCACTAGCAAGCTGCCAGGAAAATACAACAAACTATTAGATTGACTGACAGCAATTCTTTCCTGTATGTAAACATTTTTGCAGATATCCCTACTCTTAAGTCACAGTCTTCCTTTTCCTTGCCACAATGGCTGGAATAACAGATTATCAGAGATTGCTTTCAACAGAGTCATTTAAAATTAATATGGATCATGCAGTGTTTGTGGTTTTGCAGGACTGCAGTGCCTCTCTGTGCAGTCTCAATGAGAATTTTGTTCAAAAAAGGTTGAGAATGAGAATTTTGTTCAAAAAAGGGGAGAAATTTCTTCACCTCCAGCTCTTGCAGTTGTGCTGCTGAAATCCTGGCAAGTTTGCAGGTAGAAAACATTGTGCACAGCCTGCAAAGCCCTCTGCAAAGTGACCTGTGCCTGGATCCCTGCTGGTTCTGTCTCTGACCACAGGCACAGAAAGCTCATGTAACTCTGGATGCTTCAGCTGGTTTTGGCTGGTGGAACTGTGGTTGCTCAACACCTCGAATCAGCAGGGCTTTGGCACCTGCTCAGGGCAGCAGCTCCTCCCAGGGCAGCAGGACTGCCCCGCTGCTGGGCTGGGTCTGAGCACAAAGCTGAGGTGTGAGTGGGGTGTGACTGGGTCCCACGCTCCTGCTCTCACCCAGCTCTGCAACAGCAATCACGGGCTATTGGAGGAAACCACTTTATTGACTGCTGCTTGCAAAAGCAACAGATGGTTTTTGCAGATTCCTGCCCTTCCCATGGCCTTTATCACCTCCTCCTCCTGCCCCCTCCCCACTGCAGGTTTCTGCCTCCTGGTACTGCACAGCTTGGCAAACAGATGCACTTGCTTATTACAACGAGAAGGCAGAATAATATTTGTCTTTAATATTCAAATCAACTACTGGCTGTATTTAGTTCTCTTCCTTGATGAGGTTATATGCACCTGTGACCTGGGCCTGCTCCCACATCTCCCCTGACTGCTATCAGTCCCTCCTATATTGCAGCTGCAGTCTGTTAAGCTTTGTGAAACACAGCAATGCCACACCTGCAGTTAATACAAAGCACCTGCAAACACCCCCTGTCCTTTATTAGGGAGGGTGGGAATTATGGAGGCCAGGCTGCAACACAGTCAGTGTGCACAAATTCATATGAACTCCTTGTTCTCTTCTGTCCTGCCTCTTGGAGAGGTCACCACCTGATCCAAGCTTTACCTGTGTCCAAGCCATCCCTATTTCTCACTGTAGCTTCACATCAACTAATATTTCTCTTCTTGTGTAAGCAGCAGATTTGCAGGGCAGGGTCATGCTTTAGAGTGCAGTTCTAGGTAGAGAGACACTACCAGGTTTAAAGGTTCTCACTTTCTGTTCTGCTGTCTTTTTTGCCAATTGCTCAGAGATACAATTCCACAGTCAACTGGAGGAGAACAATTCTAGGTAAAATAAATTGTAGCACTGGACTTAACATACATGAGCAAGAGCCTTCTTAAACCAAGACTGTTAGAAGAAAAATAACTGAAAACACACCCAGAAAGCTGCTGTGCTGTGACACTTTGCAGGCCTGAAACACCACTCAGGGCTTGGGTCCTGCTGGGCAAAGACCCATGTTCTTGCTTTGCTTTGAACAAAATTCATGTTGGAACTGAGCTAGACAAAGAAGGTTGCAAGCAGGATGGTGTGACTTTAACATTTTGTGTCCTCTGGGGACAAAGCCACTTCTCTGGGACCCCATGCTTGCTCTTTTATTGCCAGAAAATAACCCAAAACATTAGAGCTGAACCAAAGAACGGAAGACAAGCTTCCTATGACTGCAGATATGAAAAATGCAATCTTTTCCACCCCATTCAATAGCATCCCTCTTCAGAATAATATTTAAGTACTTGCCTTAACCTCAGGAAACTTTCTTCAACACATGAAAGTCAACAGGACTCTCCAAGTACAGGATGAAAGTTAAAAAAGGATTTATAAATGCTGTCTGGAATAAGGACTGATTTAATCACACACAGAAGTGATTTCCTGAAGCAAGGCCTCACAACTTAAGCATATACCATGTTATTCTATGTTAGGCAACTGTGCTTTTCATTTGGTCTTATGGATGTTGTTACCAGAACCAGATCAGCTTTAACAAAGAACATCTGACTTGCACAGTTTTGAATTCTAGACGCTGAATTCCTACAGTAATTTTTAAAAACAAACTGACAGGAAAGCTCTGAGCCAGCTGAGCTGCCAGAAAAATGACTGGCTTAAGTACATTTTGTTGTGTGGCTTGAGCTGATTTATCAGTTCCTTTGTAGCTGAACAATTAATTTTTATTTACCAAAACCTGGTGACATTTTTGGACAAGCAAGTGGATAGTCACTCACAGATCTTTTGGTGTGTTAAAAATGTTATGTGTGTATTTTGCTTCCAAAGTATATTATAATGGAAAGTCACTGGAAGATGCTCATTCTTGTGTTAGCTGGGTGAATGGACCTCACTATGAGGATTAGCTATCTATCATATAATAAGATCTGTTGAGGTTTAAGTGTCAATCTAATTTTCTACCCTTGGTATTTGCTTAAAGGTTACAAAAAAAAAAAAAGAAAAAAGAAAAAATCCAGCTAATACTTTACAAGAACATGTAATGAAGAATAAAGTTTTTGTTCACTATCGGTGATTTTTTTCCTTTTCTGGAGGGTTCTTCAGGCCCTTGCTCCGAAGTTTGGAAAGGCGATTGTCTCTTCTCTTCGAGTCAGTTTTTGCGTTCTTTTTTCTGGAGGTGATTTGTGCCCCAAGACAACCCTGAAAAAACTTGGGCCATGTGTAGGGGTTACAAAAAGCTATAGTAACCTCACTCATGTTATGAATGCTTGTGACCTACACACTTAACCATGAGTTCAGCCTAGTGTCTCCAGTTGGACAGGAATATTTATGGAGTCAGGTGTTCCCTTCATGGCATCCTTCTGCCTCTAGGAAACATCTGAGCTATGTCCCCCTGAAGGTGCAAGAGGGAGTGACTTTTCTCCCAATTCCAATCCATGTTTCAAGGAGTCATTACACCCAAGGGCAATTCTGGTTCTCTTGCTCAGGTTTTTGCATTCTCAGCCTCTGCCCTCCTGCCCCACAGCTTTGCCCTCCTCCCCAGGCTCTGGGGAGCCACCTCTCTCCAGCAGCTCTATCACTGCTTTTCCCAGTTCAGGGAAAAAAGCAAATCAGAATGTCAGTAGCCTGGAGCTGAGTCTCTAGCAACCTTCTCTCCAAATCACAGACCATACAGCATTATCATGGATGCCTCACAGAGCTCTGAATCTGGAGGAGTTTATCTCATGCAAAACCTTTATGCATGAAAGAGCCTGTCAGAGGAACCTTCACTGTGCTCACAATACACAATTTCTGCTTGACTATACAGAGCCTGTGGGGCTTGAGGGTTCTGTACAGTGGTGTTTGATGTGGTTTGATCTAGACTAGTAGAATCAGTAGCTGTATTCCTGTCCAGATCTTAAATTGGTATTTAAAAAATAAACCTCTTCAGCAAGCTCTGCTTCCTGCTTTCTTTCCTCATTTCCTCAGGCTTGGAAATTCCCATGCAAGCCCCTCCAAAGCGGCTGCTGTTAGTTTAAGCCCCATCTTGCTGTCTTACACCATAGAGATTTAGGGCTCAGTCTTAAAACCTGTGCCTGCTCCTGTAAGCAACCCTCTTGCAACGTGTCTGCAAGCCTGGTCTCATCAGACATCTCAAAATCACAACTCCTCACAAGAACAGAGTTAGGAGGACATTTCAGAACTGCCATGGAATGAAACTGTGCAGAAGAAGTAACATGGCTAAGTTTTCCAACCCCCTCAGAAAGCGCAGACATCATAAATCAGCAGAGCAGAGACAGATCCGGTTAGTACAAATATATTTCATAACAAAAGGTTCAACAGGATCCAGCTAGAGCCAGCACAAAACAATGTGCAGAAATAGTTTAAGCTGATTTATTGTAGTTTTTCAAAAAGCAAGCCCTCACTGAGAATAACTCATGAGAGGTCTAATACCAGGAGAAGGGAGGAAGGAAATTTCAGGTGGGGGTGGCAGAGAAAGAATTATTGGGTCCTTGCAACTGCATAGCTCTGGCTAAATCTCTGCAAAGTTATCATTTGAGATCAGCTGTATTTAGTTTCAAGGAGGCTTTGGAGTAGTATTTGAGGGGACATAAAGCTGAGATCAGAGGTGAAATGCCTGGTGTGTAGCTTGAAATTCATGGGTTGGATCTTCCCACCCCATTCTTGAATCAAACTGAGGAGGAGGGATTCTAGGGTTCCATGGGCTGCTCTGGGGGGACACTCCTCCACTTTGATATCAGAGATGGGATTTGCCTTGCGAAATCCCTGGAGGCTTGGGCAACCCAGGGCTGGATCTGAGCTTTCCTGGGGCTGCTGCCATTCTACAGAGCACAGGAAGCCTGCAAAGAAGGATTATGACTTCTGCTTCCAACAAGAAAGGGGGTAGGCATTGTCACACACACAGGACCAAGCAAGGGATGATGTGGGGGGACAGAACTGCCCCAGGACCTGACTGGGAGGAATGCTGGAGTTGGATATCCCAGTCCTGTGCTTTGTCTGCTTCAGCCCTTGCTCAGTACAAGGGTTACAAGGGAGATGAAATGGAGGTCATATCTCCCAAGGGGAGCTACAGGGAGAGATGCACAAAGTAGTCAGTGTCTGTCTAAAAAAACTGTGCAAAACATTGCTTAAATAGAAGACATCAGCTGCAAAATCTGAAGTCAACCTGAAACCGCTCCCAAATTTTTTAGATTAGCTTTAGGGTGTGGAGGGAGAATATGGCAAGAAACGAAAGAGTTTCTGGCACAGATCCCCTTGGAAATCAGGAAAAATAAAGTACTTCTGGTTAGTTTGATTAAAAATTTATTTTGACTTGGAAGCACAGCCACTGCAGGGCCACCACTCTCAATGGAGCACCAACAGACAGGGAGTAAGAGCAAGAACAGTTTTCACAGACTCTCCCTCCTCTTCACTTGCACTGAATGTTTAATGATTTCCAAAGGGACAAAAATGAGTGTTTAGCCAGTCGTGTAGCAGTTTCTTCTTGAAATCAAAATGCAGACACTGCCTAGTGAGCCAAAGCCTTGGAAATAGGAAGGCCTGTGTGGTGAGATGGACTGTCCTTTCCAAGCATGAGAAAGCTGCAGCTGAAGGGCAAGAATGTTCTGCACTGTCACTATCACTGAAACTCAGCATTACTCACTAGTTCAGTACTACACCTGCTCTCTGAACAAAAAAGGGGGTTTTAAAATAAAAGTATGTCTCTGTTTCAAAGTAGCTGTGCAAAACCAGTTCCTTTTTACTGAACTCCCTTGAAGTCTTGGCATATTCAGAGCATTGGAACCTGCTCCAGTGACAAGTCATTATTGCTGCTGAAAGTTCATAGCCTGAAATCCAACTCAACCCTAATAGAAGGGAAGCTTCCTAGAAAGGAACAAGGTGTGTTTCATTGAGGGATGAGCTCAAGTCACGCAAGAGTGCTCCTTACATGGCATCCCAGCCACATTTTTACAATTTAATCTCACTTTTTGGCATAGCACAGAAGATGGAAATTGACAGCAGTATTCAGTTATTGAGGTGAGGAGTTTTAGATACGCCCCTGTAGCTTCCAAATGATGGAAATTATTTTATTTAGTAAAGCCATCCCCCTGGTTAGATCCACACAAGTACATGGTAATGTTTAAGTCCTTAGGAACACGCTGCTTGCTTGGTTGTTTTAAAATATTTGTTAAGAAGGGCTTGTGGTGTGAGACAAATAATCAAGTGCTCCAGAGAATACCACATCTAAATATTAAGTGGCACCTGCTGAAGTCCTGTAAGACAAGTCTGGAGGCTTCTTCTGACCTCAAATCTTTTGCAAGGTATTTTTATGCAGGACATCACTCATACTCTGAACCCAGGTGCACCAGAGGTTCTTCAGAGTCAATTCCCCCCCCTCAAATCAATGGTTCTTAAAAATGGGCTTTTCCATGGTTCAGACTAGCATGACTCTGATCACCTCCAGCCTCAAGTTGCTACTTCAGGGAGTGGTAGTACAGACAACTCATGACCAGCAGTACTGAAAAAGTTGTCTCAGGAAGAATTCAGCTCAGCACCCCAGCACCTGTGCAGGGAAGGGACTGAAAAGCCCACACCTGGCACAAGAGGGTCAGAACATTTCTGAGCTATTCCTGCATATTCCTGAAGTACTTTGATCAGGCATTTGGGGCTTATGTGGGCAAATCTTCACTAGCTTGGAATCATAGAATGGTTTGGGTTGAAAGGGACCTTAAAGATCAGTTAGTTCCAACCCCCCTGTCATGGTCAGGGACACCTTCCAGGAAGAGAGCTGTGAATAAAGAAGGAGCAAGAAAGGAGATGGCACTTTACCTGTTCTGTGAAGTCAAGATGCTATGTTATTACAACTTTTTAATGAAGCACTGTCAGTGCAATTCCTAGTTGTATGGCGATGGTTTAAAGAAAGACTTCAATTCCCTGAAATACTTAGACCCAATAGTACTGTTAGTGGCCAGGCAATTCCACTCCTAATGTGGAACTCCTGATTACTCCCTGCACTGAGTCAATTGCCCATCCTCACTTTTACCTTCCTGATCCAATTTTGTCAGCAGTCCTCCGTGTTGGCAGAGATCTTAATTGGTTTTCCTTAACTAACTGACAAACTCATTATAAGTTCAGATGTCAGAGGTAGCATGGGTCTCTAAATTGCCAAGTTTTTCCACATGGTTTTCCAAAATCTGGGGTGGAATTATCCCATAAACTTAGAAGCTCAGGGATTTATTTCTTAATCATAAAGGGCTTATGTATATTTTAACATATTTTGAGATTAAAAACATTAATTTCCAGTGAAATCTTGGCACATCCCAGTGCTGCACTTCAGCCTTGCCCAGCTATGAGAGGAATCTTTGCAGCAAGAGGCTTCACAGGCTCTGTCAAAATCAATATCAGCAGCTACTCCTCTGGGAAATTAGGAATGTCACAGGCAAAGTGTTTGCCAAGGCTTTCAGCATGTTCCAATTAATTTACTATTCCATGTTTGCTGTAGACCTGAGGTAGGGAGGAAAGTTGAATGTAAGCAGTTCTACATGGGGCATGGAATGCTGCTAAGACAATGATCCCTGCAACAGGAGCTTTAAAGGCTGAAATGTTTATTCATGTTTTGGACCAAAGTGAATTTTAGTCACAGGTGAGGTGCAATGGTTTACCTACAGATGACTTAAGAGTTGGATACAGACTTCAGCCTATGGCTGCCAAATCAATATGTGTTATTTCTGGGCTGCACTGAGCTAATCTGGGTGTCCAAAGGCTTTAGCTACTGCAGGCTTGGTTCCTAAAATGTTATTTTATTTCTAAGACCCTGGCAGCTTCACCTCTCTCAGTAAGGGCTGCCATGCTAACACAAATAAGCAACCTACCTGCCTTGAGTTTTAATCACTGCCCTGGTGATTTGCTCTCAGAAAGGGCTGGATGTAATAGCTTTAAGCTCCAAAATGTGAATGGGGACCTGTCTAACTGGAGGTGCAACTACTAGAATAAAGATGGGTGGTAACAATAAAAAAAAAGAGTATTTAGCTAGATGAATCCTTGGCTGCAATCATTTCAGATACAGGCAAAGAAAGCCAAAGGCGTGTGGGATGTCTTTTCTGCAGAAAAAGCTTAAAATAGAAAAGGAAATCAATACTCATTTACAGTATCTGGCAGTCACTGAACCAAAACATACATGTACACCTACAGCAGAGCAGAAATAACAACATTTATTTAAACCACAAGCTGTTATTCTGCTGCAGGAATGATGTGTTTCATGTGGAACACTTCACCAGAGACTGTACCACATATTTCTGACCATTTTCAAAAAGCCTCAACAACATCCAGACCAAATACTCTCAATACCACAGTTATTAATCCCACCAGCTTCGACTCCTTCGATTCCTGGCAAAGAAAGAGTGAGAGCTGGTGTGGAGGAGAATGTGCCCAGCAGGAAGCAAACCTCTGATGGGCAGGACCCTTAAATAATGCTTCAGAACAGAAATGTAAACCTGTGTGTAAAAACGAGGCAATGTTTCCACTATGCAAAATTACAGGCTTCAAAGGAAGGAATAGAGTTTAACAAATCAGCATTCCCCAAACACCGAAAGTGAAATGAAATGTAAACAAAGTGAATCTGCTGATTGCTTGTTTTTTTTTCCATTCCCCAGCTCTGAGAAATGTGACCAGTAAATAAACAGGATAAATAATAACAGCAGCTGGCTTTTGTACAACACTCCTCATACAGAAAACCCAAAATGCTCTACAAATGGTGCAACCAGGCCGCTTGCAGAGGTCACACAAGGCAGAGATGAGTGGCACCTCAAGACATTCTCTGATCCATTTCCCCACCCAAGCAAGGATCAACCCTTCTTCCCACTGCCACATAAACTGAAGCACAGAGGTAAAAAGCCTTTCCTGTGGCAGCACAGCATGCCAGAGGCAAGGATGGACACACAGTGTGAGTAAAAACCTGACTCTAAAGCAGCCAGCAGGAGCTCAACACCAGAGTTCAGATATCACCATGGGCTCCCTGTGCTACCAGGAAGGGGGCCACAGTGAACCTGGAAGGAATAAAGTAAATTTTAAAAAATCTTTCTGTCCTAATGAATTTGTGGGCATCTAATAATGTCAGAGAGACGCTCTGTGCATTTTCAGGACAAGCTGGGTTGAGATGTTCCACATCTCTTTTTTGGGGACAGACAGAGGATGACTGAATGCTGATTGCTTGAATGTCTTTTTAATAACATGAGGTTGTGAATGCTGCTCAGAATACAGATTTTAATGCTCCAAATATTGTAGACTAGCTCTCACATAAAATTGAAAAAATGAAGAAAAAGCTTGACCATTAAGTCGGCTGGATGTTATCTTACAGAAATTTAATTACTTACTGCTTCCTTGTCACTCCTAATGCCTTTCACCCAGCAAATTAAACCACTGCAGATTTCTGGAATTGACAATTGAATTTGAAAGCCCGCTGAGATAGTTTTGAAAATAGAAGTTAAAACTATGTTGAAAAATTATAAAAATAAGCTCATCTTGGCTGTTGGTGAACCAACAGACCTGCTGATATGTACCGCAAACTAAATGAAATTCTGTTTTAAAGAAAGGCCAACGATTTAGGTCTTATTCCCTCACTCTACAAGCTTCAAACTTGAGCAAGGAAGAAAGAAAACATACAGAGCAAGACATTTATCACAGGTCAGACAGACATCTCAAAAAGATCAGCAATCTTTCTTGCACGCCAAATCTATAGTACTTTGTACATTTTCTCCTCACCTGTCTGTACACAACACCAGAGCAAATGATAACTACCCTGTTACTGCTGGATGTTTGGCTTTAGCCCAGTTGTCAATATTTTGTCTCCCTTTTTTCTCTGTTCTTTCTTTTCAACGATTGCCACTGAGACAATTTACTTGCAGCAGAAGTAAACTAATTCAGCAGAGAACAACTAATTCATTGCTTAGTAGATTTTATTTAAAATCTCTCTTCAAACATCAAGCATTCTTCAACCACCAGCTGCTCAAGAAATAACTTACTTTCTCTGGAAACTTTCATCTAGACACTCCAGCCCCAGTTTGTATCACTTGACTGGATGACTACACACAGTTTTAGACAAGGAAAAACAAGTATGGATAAATTCTAAGTCTGATTCTGTAAATCACTGGTCATTGTGTCTAATTATTGTCTTGATCATGTTTTGCCTGTTCTCTGCTCCTCATTGCATCCTTTTTTCTGTTTTTTGACACTAAATTCTCTAGGTCTAGCAAGTTGCCTTTGCCACCACTCAGTATGGGAGGATTCAGAGGCTTCCATCATCAAGTGAGTGCCTGCCAAACAGAAACAAAGATAGTTCCTGGCTGCAGAGCCTGTGTCTGACACAGAAGGAGGGACTCTCATGCCAGTGGAAGTCTGGTGTTACTCAAACTTCGTGCCTCATGAAGTTTGGTGTTACTCAAGGCTCCCTTCAGACACAAACATGCTGCATCTGCCTGAGAGGAACGAGCACATTCCCAAGCAGAAAAAGACCAAGACCAAGACCTATCCCCTCTCTTGGTGATGGAGATATCCCATAGGAGCAAGCTTGGAGGCAGGTAAATCTGACTGCAGTGCTGTGGCCACCAGGACAGCTTCCACACCAGCTGTTCCCTTCCTGGTTCCAAGGCCACACCTTGTACCACTGTGTGGGCAGCGAGTCTGGTAAGCTTGGGGATGCCTTCCTGCCACCACCACCCAGTGACTCCCCCAAGCCTGGTTGCTTTAGGAGATGTTTGTGGTTGGGACAAGCCCAAGGTTGGTATTTGGGATTGCTGCACCAGTATTTTTCTTTCAGTTAACATAAGTGAAGCTGTATTGGTCTGCAAGAGGAAACCCTAGAGGAGATATAATCCTAATGATGTCTAAAAACCTTACTTACCCTGATGTTTGCTGATTTCCTTCTTTCCTGTTATGGACAATAAGTCATACTGACACAGCGCCAGAATGTCTGTGCTGTGGAGGACAGGACAGGGATGGCTGGGTGTAGTTAAGGATGTAACTGGGGTGGGATGAGGTAAAGGACCTGCCTAAGCATGTCTTTAGGGATCTCATAGCAAGATGCAACACTATCTCCTTGGATACCTGGAATAATCAGCCATTTGGTATCAGGGCTGTGTCACATCTCTTGCATGAGGGACAATAGGAGGGCTCAAACTCTGGTGGCTTCCATTCAAGTGGGAACACATTAGGACAATGACACGGCTGAACCTAGGGAAGGCAGCTCAGCCAAATCTGTCTGCAGGGACAGCTCTTAGAACAATGCCATTTCCCTAGAAGAACAAAGAGGTCAGATGTTCACCCTGACTTTAAAAAGGACAAAGGCACAGCAGTCTGAAGGGAACTTGCAAGGCCAACTCCTCTGCTATAGACATCTAGAAAAAATAGCCTCTTCCAGCCAGAACAGCTGTACAGCCAGTTCTTGTAGATGTATTCACAGTGATCTAAAAGAGCTGCTGTGTGTTCCCAAGGGATGTTCCAAGAGTGCTAGAGAAACTGAAGGAAGGAACTGTGTGCAGCTCTTTTATTATTTTCACTAAACCTGTATATTCCTTGTAGCAGTGAATTAAAGTGCTCTTGCATCTGGAACCCTGTTATGATCACTGAGTTGTGTGCTTCAGCTGTTGTGTCACTACCAACAAATAGCTGGTTCAGAGCATTCCCAGTTTGATGAGCTGAAGAAGAGAGGTCAGTGGAGGGTCTGCCCAGGTTAAAGATCTCTAAATGCTGAGTTACCAACTTGGGCATCCATTGGAGTCATGGCACAAAGCCAGTACTGATCATCACGCTTGTATTCCAATTAAAAACAAATGAACTGTTTGTTTTACAGATGCCAGGTTTGCTTATCCTTCCGTCTCTGCCAGAATAACGAGCAGAAACATTATCTTTACAACACTATCTTTAGACCATTTTTCTTCTTTTCTCCTATTTCTACCTCTGCCTCTTATATTCACCATGCTGGACAGCAATGTTTCCAATTCATCAGGTGGCACACAGAACCAACACGGATTTTGCTTTCTTTTGCTGCTCTCAGGATCAGGATGAAATATTGCTGCTTTGAGACTCACAGCAGGGAACTCCAAAAGTCACCTTGTTCTCAGACACTGATGTCACAAAGTTGTACACCTGTGCTCTGAAGCAGATCCCAACAGGACAATGAGCAAAAGGGACAGTTTAGTTACAATTGTTATTCCATTTGCTATTCATCTTTTCCCTTGGTTTCTGGAGAATACAAGGCAGATTTGCTCGTGGTGGACATTTCTGTGGTGACTGAAAAAAAATTATGATACTGAAGAAGCCTGCTGGAAGTATCTGCAGTGAGAACCAAAGCAGCTCCCCTGTCTGTCAGAGTCTCTCTCACACAAAGCTGTTTGCTAATTTGCCCATCCTCTGGAACCACACAAGGAATCATAAAAGGATGCCCCCATTCACAGTGAACAAGACAGTCACATGGAGCAGAGATAACAGAGGCATTAAAGGAGCACATACACAGCTGATGAGAAGAAGGGATGCTTTAGAAACTCGGGCAGTAGCAATACAGCAAGCAAAGCCTGGAATGTTGATTTGACAATGATCATTGTCATTTCCCTTTGCAGTGTGTGCAGTGGGATCAGAAAAACAGAGGGGGCTGAATTCGTCCTACAGCGAACTGTGCTGACATAAGTCACTTTGCATCCTACAGATTGGCTTTAATTTTGAGTTGACCTCATTAGTACAAACAAAGCGTTCTTCAAGAATGATGCTAAATGAGAAACTGCTTGAAATATTTCTAGAGACTAACACAATGCACTATAATTAAAGACATTATAATCAGTGACTTGATTTCTTTTGCTCTGATTTCACTTTGCCTTATTTATTTATTTATTTATTCATTCACTTTGGAAAGGTCTGAAAGTCAAATTCAATTTTGTCATTTGCTCATGCTGGGAGCTGCACTATTCTTCTGGAAATGGCATGGAAGTGCTGGTAATGAGATGCCAAAACCATCAGGCAATATTTACAATTGAAGGGTCAGTTCAAATACAAAAGCAATTTGTATTTCTGCACCACAGGCACATCTGCAAAATCTTTGGAGAACAGAGAAATCTGTTTTCTCCTTATTGGCTTGGCCTTGAATTACTAACAAGTCAGAAAGAATGGCAGGCGTTCTTCAAAGACTAAAAGAAATGTAAAAAGTAAATAGAGAAGTGGGTGCCTTTTGTTTGTTTAATTTTGTATTTTTAAACACATCTCAGGTGTAGAACTGAAAGAACTCTTAGAAAGGCACTGTTTACCCAGACAATTGCAGCTCTGTTTACTTAAACTGTGCTCACCATGTCTGAAGTTGAGCCAATCCATTGCAGTGTAAGTTAACAATGGCCCAGGAATG
>NW_005054317.1:8607005-8612066 GCF_000277835.1 Geospiza fortis
GCAGAGAACCACAGGGGATCCAGGCAACCCCCTAAGTCCACCTAGAGACCACTGAGAGATACTCAAGCACCATGCTAACTAGCCAGGTGATGGTTTCTCTTTGGTGACTGAGGAAGCTCACATTCATACATGTCTGGAAATCACATTTTCAAGTGCATCCTTTAGCTTCAAGGGTCTCAAGTGTCCAGCTTAAAGTGACTGATCTGCCAGGAGAGACTTGGGCATCATTCCATCTGAAGTCAGTGGCACAGCTATGAGCACCTTTGAAAAAATTACTCTGAGTCAATAAATCTCACAGGATTTACTTGAGGTCAAGAAGAGGTGCTAAAAGTGCCCCACAAAAAAACTATTTGTGTTTATCTAGGTAGTGACAAGAATGGAGGAAGCATCTAGAAAAGGCTGCAGGGATATAGACCACAGAGGAAGAAGGTCACCTCTGAAGTTCCCCAGGCTCTTTAGGGGCCTCAAAGGAAATGTCTTTACTTCTCCTCCCAGCTTTCCTTCCCCTTCCTCACCAGCATCTATTCTTAGCAGCTTTGTCTGAGAGCTGGGAATAGAACTTGGTTTCTTAATTCCTCACCTCCTGTTACCTCATATTTTGTCTCAGAGTGCTCAGGGTGGTGACAGAGTTTAAGCCTTGCATGGAGCTGTTGCTTATGTTTACACAATGACTGCTTTCTCATTAAGTAGAGTTTCTTTGGCTACTGGGACACGCTATAGGCATGAGATCAGTCCTGTTTGGTTCTAATGACTTAATTCCTTCAAACAACATTACAAAGTCCTGAAAGTGCCATGCCTTGCCCAGATCCTAAGCATTGCATTCAGCAGTGAGCACTTGGTGCCAAAGAGTTGCCCATTTTCATGGTCCACAAGTTCTGCTGCTGGCACAAAACATGAAAACGACACCAGAACACACTGCTTTTTCTTCCCTACTTTAAGATGGAGCTGGCTCAACAAGTTGGGCAGCCTGCAGGGCTGCTGGCCAGGCAAGCTGCACCTGCACTGCTGCCAGCAGGCAGCAGGAGAAGACGACACCCAGGCCCCAGCTCTGCTGTTGGGAGTGACTTCCCACGCCAAAAACAAGTGGAGAACACTGTCTTTCTTCTTCCTTAGTCCCATTACTCCTTACTCCATCTACCCCATATAATCATTATGACATCTGAGTGCCTTTGTGTGTCAGCTTCCTGCGAAGTAATCACCTAAATCCCTCTCTGAAACAAAGCAGACCCTGCTGAGGAACTCACAATAGGTGCCTTTCACTGGCAGGACAACCTTGGCCTCAGTGGCACTTATAACAAAGCTTCCATATGTGCACCAGTATGGGCTGATCAGTCAGATCAACACCACACAGGATCAGAGCCTGAGTATTTGTGAGCATGAAGCAGTAATGCCTCTCAAAATTTCTCCATCTTCCTGAAAAAATAGCTTTTTGGTGGTTGTTTTTTGGTTTTTTGTTTTTGTTTTTTTTTAATATGCTATAACACATTAATCTGCTACAGACTTTCATCCACATTTATGAGTCTGTTCAACAAGATTAAAAAGAAGCACCAGCTCCAAGGGGTGGTGTCTGTCAGTCACCCCCACTTTCAGAGACTTCCTGGCCATTGTCTGCTCTTCAAGCCCAGGCTAGGGCTACTTTTTAATATTTCCTTTGCTAGACATCCTGGGTTTTCCCCCTCCCTGGGGGAGGGATCAAGGGTGATAAGTTCTATTCTAATAGAAGACAAGTCAGTGATAATCTTTGGGCATCTGCAGTGAAGAGGCATTTCCACAGCTCTAGCTGGGATTAGGCACATAATGGATCAATGAAAGATCTCACCATTTGACGGTTATAGCATCATTCATTAGCGTTAAGATTTGAACCTGAATCAACAATTGAGTCAGAAGATTGAAAGAATTGCTTTCAGTATTTGAAATAAATTGTAACAGGCCTGTAAAAGTCCCCTGAGGTGTCTCTCTTTCTCTCCCTATACATATATATAGAGAGATCGGTTCTGCTGAATGCTTAAAATTAGATGAAAGTTGCTGAGCTTCTACACAGAAGAAGAAAAAGCAGAGCTTCTTATGTAAAGTGAAAGGGGGCAAAGTAATGTATTTTTGGTTTGCCTATCAAAGCACTTCAAGAGCGATCTTGATCACAGGATCCAGGCACTGACTTGTTATTCAGTCACTTACCATGTCTCATATATAACAATTCACGAAGAGCTAATAATAAACAATGCGCCCCCTCCTTATACACAAACATGCAAACACACACACAGGAGCTCCTTGTAAATGAGCAGCACTGATCCCATCCACTTTTCTTTTCACAAAACTAGGACAAGTTCATTCTTAATTAACTGCTTGGTGCACAGACCACTAAAAAAAATTAACTACCCAGAGGACTTAGACACCAAGTTTTCACTGTCAGCTCCTTATCGTTTCTGGAACAAAGATCCATCCACCCACCACTAATTTGGTAAGAAATTAAATGTGATAAAAAAGCAGTTCCACAACTAGGTGACAAATGTTATGGGTAGTTAATGATTAATTACCATTATAATACAAAACAGCCTGGTTTCACTGTAGAACCTTGATTTCATAGCATTATTTTTCCATAAAGGCAATTTTCAGTTGGTGCAAAGACTATGTAATGCGTCAGTGCCAAAAACCTTCCTCCTTGTTTCTGAAAGGCAGCGAGTAGAAACAACTATAAACTGCTCTGTAGACCAGGAGATCTTGACCCAGACCCCCGTCCTACAGCCCAGCCTGGGCCATGGAGCTGTGGTGGGGTGGCTGCACTGTCCTCCTCTCCGGGGCCAGTACATTTTGGTGCTTGCCCACCCTCTGTATTACCTGAGTGCTAACCCAGTCCTATGTTATTCCCACTGTCCCTTAGTTTCGTAGGCATAAACCCCAAGGCCAGCTAACTTGGACCTGTATCCCTCTCTCAGAGCAGTTACCAGGCTGGTTTGGGCAGAGGATGGTGTCTAACCTGTTGGGTCATCAGGATAAAGTTTAACTCCCTACTACAGATTGAACAACTTGTTCCTGTGACTGTTTTCTAGCTATATAAAATCAACACAGCTCTTCCTGTTGGCTTGCAGAAAAAGTAAACAATTAAGCAATATCCAGATTTTTATGAAGTAGATACCTACATAACTAGTGGCAGCACAAATACATGCCAAGCCAGCAGATACTGGAAGAAGAAAGATCATAACTACGGGAGCTACATCAGATCATAATTAGCACAGAAAGCTATTAAAGAGATTATTTAAATTATGACAAAATATTAGAAAAAATTCTCTATCTGATTCTATGTCTGCGTTTATTACACAGGTCAGTTTTGAAATTGCAACTGCCAGTGAGAGAGCTCCTTGAATCATTTACTAAGTATAAATAATTTAAAACCAGTCAAAAAGCAATGCGGTCAAACCTTCTGCCTGTTGCCCTGCTATTACTATTGAAACTGAACTCAGATGCTGATGTTAAGTTTGTTGACACCGAGAAAATCAGCAAGATTGAACATTCCAAAGCCTGTATCCGTGCCCTCCCTAACTGCCTGTGCTATTAGTTTGGGGATAGCTGTTTACTGCTGATAGGCATCAGCCACCTGCCAGAGCCACTTGGTAGAATATTGAACTGCCAACCAAGCCAGCTGTGCACGGAATGACAGCAGCTCCACGTTTTATACCTGCAAGGCTGACTCGAGCAAGTTAAGGTTTGGAGAATGCAATTTTTACAGTAGGGACTTTCTCAGTTGAGAGAAAACTCTCTTAGGGGCTCTACAAAGCTCCATGTACGTGGCCCTGTAATGCCAGTCAAGCTATAAATAATAATTGCATTAACAGAGTCAGATCTAGTGATAGTAGAAAGGACATTTTCTTCAAAGTGCTCACCTGGGAGATGCTTCTGGCTTCCAATACCTGCAGAAGAGGTACTGCCCATCAGCATTGATGATATGGGGCAGATCCTTGTATGGGATGTTTTGAGGACTCCGCTTTGGCGAACTTTCCTCTGGCATTCTGGAAGAATGACCTGCAAGGTGTTAGAAGAAACAAGACATACTTTAAAACAGGTGGAAACAAGATAAAAGGTGATGGGCTTGGCAGCCACAGACACTCAAGAAAGTCAATCAGTAAGGCAAGTACTACTGATGGGAGGCTGCTCCCAAAACAACAGCCAAAGAGCCCCCAAAATCACTGCTTTAAAACAGAAAGGTAGCAAATGTTTTTGTTCAGAAAAGGCTCACATTTAGAGGTAGAGCATTAAGCGGGGGAGGGAACAAGAAGAAGGGAAGAGCAATCCATCATCAGTACTTCATTTACAGCTTTCTATTCCACACTTCTCCCATCTGAGTTTATTTTGCATCATTTTGTGAAGCGGATCCTAAAGAGAATATTTTTACTGCAATCAAGAGCAAATTATGCAGCAATCGCTACAGATATGAAAAGACAGCTGCATAAAAGATTTATCTCTGGCGGAACATCTCCAAAGAACAGTGGTGGGTACACAGCAGAGGTATCTGCCACCGTGTCATCATTAAGATCTTCTCTGACATCTCAGACAGGAAGGTGGCGGCGGCGGGGAGCGAAACATTTCCAAGAGAATTTGCCACAAACCTGTTTTCATCCTGTGCAAGGGTTTGCATTCTAGTGAGGAGCCGGCATCGCAAGTCAAAGGCAAGCAGATGAGGCTTTTTGCATCTTGCTGCGGAGCCGCGTTCGCAGCCCGGCAGCCCCGCGGGTCCCTCCCGGCGCTGCGAGCGCGGGGCTCGCCCCGGCTCCTCTCCCCGGCTCGCTCGCTCTTTGAGGAAAGTCGCTTGGGTAATTCACCACTTCTCGTTCATCACTTTTTTTTTTTCTCTTCTCACACAAATTGCGTGTGCGGGCTGAAGTGGCGGTGGTGGGAGGGGAGGCTGGGAAGGGTTGGGGAGAGGGAGGGCTGGCGGGTGGGAAAGCTGCAGTCCACTTTCCAGAAGCTGCTGCACGTACATCAAAGGCACCTTGACCACATGCAGCTGGAGCAGCTCACAAAGTTCCTGCCGCGGCAGGTTGTTTGCCACTTTACTTCCTTCCTGCC
>NW_005054317.1:8612683-8651492 GCF_000277835.1 Geospiza fortis
CGCGCAGAATTTCGGAGACAGGACACCGTGGAGCCGTGCTGCCTCCTGGGCATCCCGGTCCGAACAGCTCCTTGGCATCCCAGCACCAAACTTCGCTGTTTGCGTTTAAAGTGCACCTCTTCAGGCTTTGAAGCCATTCCGGGGAGATGGCTCAGATACCAGTTCAGAGAAGTGCCCAAGCTTTGCAGCCTCATTCAGGGTAAAGGCCATATATAAACACAGCATATGATTTATACTCACATAAATCATTATGTCACTATAGACTATATGCAATACATGTGCTGCTACTCTGTAATGTGAGATCTCTTTGGTGGTATGTGATACTTGCTTATAAAAACTGTCACAGCAAGGTTCCCTGAAGCCAAAATAGCTCCCCAGCTTTAAGGGGAGCTATCCCAATAGAGAATTTTGTCATTTAATACTGCTAAGTGGTTAGCATTGATTGAGCACAGATTCATGCCTTTTACATTTCATCAGCTCCTTTCATTTTTACATGCCTGCATATGCTTAGAGATCTCAAGCCTTTCTAAGAAGAGGCAGCTATTAACCTTATTTTTGAAGCAAAGCAATGTGCTCATCAAGTGTAAATCTGTGAACAAAGGTTGAAGAAAGAAAAGAAATACATGCTAACACTAATAACGGTAAATGCAAAACCTCAGAGATGGGCCATATAAAAAACAAAAAGGAAATAAAAACCATATTTTATTTTACTCATCTTTCAGTGTCATTTATATTAAATGCCTAGGGGGAGTGTTAGTTATAAATGGCAAAAGCAAAATTACATGTTCCTGTAACTGCTGTTGTTTGGGGAAAAAATGAACAAAACCAACATTTATGATTGTTTATAATGAGTGAGATTTATGTCAGATGGCTCTTAAGCAGAGCCCTGGGAGCTGTACCTGGAGCTGTACCATTTGCTAGGCCAGTTACTATCTAAGTATGAATGGGTGGAATTAAAGAGCTATCACAAGCCAGCTCCAGAGTTGGAAGAAGCAAGAACATATATAATTATTTAAATGATACAGATCAGATAATAACTGGATTAAGAAGAAAAGAAAGAAGGAAAGAAGCCTCTTCCCCCACTCAGGGTTTATCTGCCAGGAACACTTTACTGCTTCCCTACAGCCATCCATGAAATCTGATGCCAGGAACAGGCTCCTGTCCTGCTGTGGTGCTGGGAATATCAGAGTTCCCAGGGCCACAGAAGGGTAGAGGGAGTTGAGGAGAAAATCTCTTTTTAAACTTCTGGATAAAAATAGCATCTCAAGGAAAACAACCTTTGTTGGGACACAAGGGCGAGACCCTGACTTTGAGAGCCTGCCCTGGTCAGCCCAGATATATGATTCCCTTGGTACCCTGTTAACCTCAGCGTAGCTAAAATTGGAGACAGCATAACTGTGGTGCAGCCTGCCCTCTCTGCAGGTCCAGGTCCTCACCACAGCACTGGAATGAAGAATCAACCAGCAGCTCCTTCCCTTCTCACCAGCTTCCCTAAGACCCCAGGAATTTGAGGACATTTCTTCCCATGGGTGATAAACCCTTCCCTATCTCAAAGTTAGCAACATGAAAATGAGTGAGGAGCAACTGCTGATTTGTTGTCTGATCATTTTGCAGAGTTTAAGCTGTGAATGAAAAGCCACTGGAGAAAACTGGATTGTGTCTGGGGAATTCATGTACCTGATACCCAGACTATGCACCAGGCTTCAGCAGAGCAATTGCTGCACACTGCCTCCCTGTGAGAAATCAAAGGGCTGCCTGAGCATGCAGTATTTATGAGATTGTAACATCCTCTCTTGTCTTGGTAGAGTGAAATACATTTCAGAAATAGAGCTTAGGCTAAATCAACTTCTAATAAAAAATAAATTCACAATTGGTGAATCTTTCCACTAACTCAGCAATTACTCAATCCTTGTAGGGTAGGATGTTTGGTTTATTAAGGGCCAAGCCCTGCTTAATTAAATGTCTCCATTGACCCCCAAGGTATGCACAGGAATAGAGAGAAAAGGGTACACTTTCAGATGAAGCAAATTTTAGGGAAAGAGAGAGAAGAGAAGAGAAGAGAAGAAGAGAGAAGAGAAGAAGAGAGAAGAGAAGAGAAGAGAAGAGAAGAGAAGAGAAGAGAAGAGAAGAGAAGAGAAGAGAAGAGAAGAGAAGAGAAGAGAAGAGAGAAGAGAAAAGAGAAGAGAGAAGAGAGAAGAGAAGAGAAGAGAAGAGAAGAGAAGAGAAGAGAAGAGAAGAGAAGAGAAGAGAAGAGAAGAGAAGAGAAGAGAAGAGAGAAGAGAAAAGAGAAGAGAGAAGAGAGAAGAGAAGAGAAGAGAAGAGAAGAGAAGAGAAGAGAAGAGAAGAGAAGAGAAGAGAAGAGAAGAGAAGAGAAGAGAAGAGAAGAGAAGAGAAGAGAAGAGAAGAGAAGAGAAGAGAAGAGAAGAGAAGAGAAGAGAAGAGAAGAGAAGAGAAGAGAAGAGAAGAGAAGAGAAGAGAAGAGAAGGATGATGGGAGAGAGCACAGCAGGCTGAGAGCACAGTAGCTGTGATAGTAGGGTAAGGGAACAAGGAACAAGGACTTTCTTTGCAGTTAAGCTTTTGTTCCCAAAAAGAATTTTTAATGGATCCTATCCTGTTGGCATGCAAAGGTAAATAGACTGTATGAGACCCTTCTGCTCTTGTTGACAGCACCATGTTCCTAAATTTTAAAGCAGTGGTTTTGTTTGAGGAGTAGATTTGATAGGCTGTGTGTGCTAAACCATTTGGGATTCTGCTTACCAGGACCACAAAGGGAACTTTTGCTGACAAGAAAGAGGAAAAAATATCAGAGAAGGAGGACAGAATAATAAAATATATTAAGAGTATGTGGTTATGGAAGAATCTGCTGCAAAACCAGAAAAATGCTGGAAGTTACAGTAGTCAGGGAGCAGCTGGAGAGAGCAACAGACAGCACAAGCAGTAGAACATCTGGGAAATGATGGGAAATGAAGCATGAAGAGGAAGAATTGAAATCAAGTAAAAATCAAAGAGGCCAATGCCACTAAAGCTGTCAGTTTAGAGTAATTAATTTGAATTTTCCCTTCTCTTTGGCTGTTTTTTAAATTATTATTATTATTAATCCTCAGACAAAGTCCAGTCATTCACCTTTACTTATTTCTGTAATCTGCCTTTGCTTTTCTGTTGGTTTTCCTGAATAAGACATGTAGGGGGGATGAGGAAGGAGTGGGGGCTGGGATGAACTGTTCTCACTTGCCTGTAAAATATCTCTTTTAATGTCTTGCAGCCAAAAAAGAAGCTTGGTGTCAGGCAAACCAGACTGAGGAAGAAAATACTAGCGGAAAATATTGTATTGATCAGGTTAATCTTAACAATGTCAGGAGGAATTATAAGTAGCTCAAGATTGTTCTGCAGAATTCTACAGCCTCATGGACCACCTCACAAATTGGTGAGAAATGGAGAAAGGTTGAAGGGTAAGCACAGGGAATACATGAGTGTCACAGAAATTGTTTGCAGGCTTCCACTGATTTGTTGCCTCGCAGTAATCTCACCTTCCCCAATCAGTAGGAATAAAATTATTATTTTAAGCTACAATTATTTTAGCTACAAACTAATACCCCTAGATGTAAACTACAGTCAAATAATGAAACAATTTTACCATAAAATAAACATAATTAGTGCTAAAAATAGTCCTAATGTTTTTGTGGGTAATAAAAATTTGCAAATCGTACTGTAATGAAAAGTCACAAATCTGTGACTTGCAAACAGTAGCTGTATGAGTGGAGTGATTAGCATCTTGCCTGTGCTCCTTATTTGACAGGGCAAAAAATATACACTTAAAAATGCAGTAATTGAATATCAGTTTCATCCTTTTAAACTGATGTATAGAAGATTACCTATCCTACACTGAGAACTGGTTGTTTTTCATTACAGAAGCAATGCATATTTTGTTGGGTGGTTCATTTGGTTTTTTGTTTGGGTTTTTTTTAACTAAAAACCCCACAAGATTATTAATACCAGATTCTGAGACATTTTTAGTATTAAGAGGAAGGCATCTCCCAAAGGCAGGAAATTCAAAATGAGAGTAGAAATTCTGCCCTGGAGCTTTTTTCCATAGGAGTGAGGTTGATGGAGTTATTTTAGCAGCCTTTTGGTTTGAGGATAGCTCTGCCTTGGGAATGAAGAGGTGTTTCAGGGGTCTGGAAGGGCACAGGCTCAGCTGTGGTGCCTCAGCTCAGTTTTGTGGCCAGCACTAGAGGGCACAGCCTCAGCTCTGCTGCACAAGAGCTGCACGTGGGCATTGCGGCCCTACCAAAAAACCCTCAGCTGGGTTGGTTTGGGTTGTTTTCATTCATTACACCCTTTATCTAGAGGTTTCCTTTAGACATTTGTCCCTTTTTATCTTTGCAATGTCTAAATAAAAGTTTCCTGTACTGGTATATAATTAGTCCAATTTTCCCTCTGGATTTGTACACTTCTCTAGAATGAACTTCAGTGGTGCAAGGAGAAAGGGAAATGCTGCCCTTGTCAATGTGAGCACAGACAGCTTAAAGGATGTTTTTACAGAATGGCATTTCCTTGCATATGGCCATAGTAATGTTCATAAAATGTTGGTCACCTTGGCAGAAAAAGGGTTTTGGGGGCAGAAAACATAATCCAAAGGAACCTGAAGGAGAAGGTCCAAACCTTGGAATTTTAATATGCATAAAAATCAGAGTAAGATGACACTATGAATTTTCTCTAGCAGGAATTATGGTCTCGTTTTTGAGGAGTACCAGACCATTTTTTTTCTCATTTTTATTCCTAAGGTTGACTGCATTACCCACTCTTACAAACCCAGCATTATTGCACCAGGGCTAAATGCTACAGCCAAAAGCCAGCCCTACTCTGCCATGCTTAGAGTGGTGCTTTATTTTGGTGGCTGAACTGGAAGCATTGACTGGAGAAGGGCTGTTATTGTGCTGCCTGCTTTTCTTGCCTGCTTTGCAATTGACAAAGCATCATTTATCACGCTTTGCATTCCAATTTTTCTTTGCACGTTTTCCAGCTCATCATAACATAATTATGTTTCTGTTTCCTTCAGCCAGGGGCTGATACTTTCTTTTTCTAAGACAACAGCTGCACTGCACAACCTTGATGAATCCCCATAAGGGT
Source organism: Geospiza fortis (assembly GCF_000277835.1). Classification (NCBI taxonomy): domain Eukaryota; kingdom Metazoa; phylum Chordata; class Aves; order Passeriformes; family Thraupidae; genus Geospiza; species Geospiza fortis. The sequence goes on from NW_005054317.1 coordinate 8,617,816, forward strand.
AAAAAGAGTCTGTGGTGCTTGTTTCTGCCTTGGCAACCCAAATGTTCAAGCTCTTTTTTGTGACAAATGCTGCTCTAAAATGCACCCAACCCCGATGCTTTCATAGCATTTCTCAAAAATAGGTTTTATATTGTAAATTAGACTTGAAATATTAAACATTCTGCCTGGTTTGTAATTTTAAAGGCTTCCTTTGTAACATTTCTGTTTATGGTGTTTATAGGTTATAGACTCTGGATGGAATTTAGAAGGCTGTAGTCACTGATGTGAAATTTGTATTTTGAATGAAATTGACTTTATGTGTGACAATAAGCACAATCTGAAGGTCTGTTTTATGTCCCTAAAAAACATCTTAAGGCAGCTTTCACAGTACAGGTGAATCATTTCCATGATTACAGCCTCAGTTGCTCCAGCCACATTGTGGCATAAAGGTAATTACAGAAACCCCATCTCTGAAGGGCATTAACTGCTAGTGATGGGAAAAGACACACAGTATTTTTATTATCAGTTGCTGAGATATTTGATTTAACTCTAATGTAGTACTCTGAACCTGAGATCTTAAAGTACTTCAGAAAGGAAGAATGATTTCTGTATTTTACATGGGAGAAACCAGTGCAGAGAAAAGTAGGGCTCAGTACTGGAGGCAAGCTGAGGGCAGAATCCATTCTTAATGCTCCTGATTTTGCTTACCCAATTATACCATTACTAACTCCCACCTCATCTCAAAGTCTATCCATCAGAGCACTGTGTACAGTGGAAGCAGCAACGTTTTCAGCCACTGAAGATTGCCCAGGTTTGTAAATATATGGGATATTGTGGCCTGGACAAAATCACAGCCTGGACAATTGCATTATTCAGGGCAACATTTTCCCTAAAGTTTTGCTTTCTATCCTATTGTTCTGGTGTTATTACTCCTGACACCATCATTTGAAGATTGTTTGTATTTATACATAAAAATTACAATGAATCTGTACATGGAGACAAGAGTTTAACTGATATGATCAGCTATATCTATGTGCTCCATGATCTAAGGATTCTTTGGGACACTTGAGAGTATTTTAGTTTTGTGATGTTTGAGCTCTGTCCAGCACACTGGACACTGATGCAATTTCCTGGAAAGCAATTAGATGTTAGGTGTTGATGGCTACTCTCCCTGCCCAGCCAGGGCCAATTTCTCTCAATGGTTCTGCTGTTGATAAAAAAACCAGTGGCTGCTTGATGGAAAGACAATGAACACATGGCTCATGAGAGGAGCCTGCCCTATGCTCCTTCCTCCTTACAATCCTGAGGCAAATTCAGGCATATTTCACTCAGATTTATTTTAGCTTTTTTTTTCATCTATCATCAGTTTCTTTATTCAGTCCACTCATGTTCAATATAAGATGTGCATTCTCTTTCTGATTCATGTACAGTAATTACTTCCTCACATCTGCCTAACAGATTTTGTAAGAAAAGTAACCCTTCAAATATTAAGAAGAAAAATTAATGTATGAAATCTTTGAAATCTCCATTACTGGGGTTTGTGATCCACAGCTGACTGGATTCATTTCCCAGCCAGGAAGCTGCTTCAGCAAAACAGCTGCATTAGTTATTTAACTGGAGGCCTGATCCTGCTCCTGCTCACACTGATGCAAAGTGGAAATAGTACCAGAGAAAATAAAAAATATCCCTAGTGTGAAATAACATGCAGAAAAAAGTAAAGCATTGTGCTATGGAACAACAAAAGAACTGCAGCAGATACTCTGCCACCCTGGTATAGGTGTTAGGCAGGATCTTAATGTCTTTCAGAAACCTCACCCCAAATGCACTGCTAGCTCCTGGGAGGGTTCTTTTACTGTGGTGGCACCAGGTGACCAACAGAACTGAGGGCCAGTTCTGCTCAGTGTTGTGCCCCAATACCATGAAATCACAGGTGACCTCTTCTGTACTAAGTATTCATCACTGATTGCATCTGGTTCATAATTGTTCCCTCCCAGATATTTAATCTTTACAGTGTCTGCTACAATTACCTTATATCTTCTAGCCCAGAAAAATGCCCTCACTGGTTTTTCTCCTAGGCTGAATTAATGCATGTGGTAATTGACCCAGGAGTACACAGAAAGGAGAAGTCAAAGGAGAAGCATTGCAGTGAAAAATGGGACAAAGCATCCCAAAGTATCTGCTGTGTAAGATGGCAATGGTTCTTGGACAATCTCAGGACATGAAGGGGTGGTTACCAGAGCTTTGTATGCTTTAGAGATGTGTCTTCAATCCCCAAGGCTATCAACACCTGCCATCTGATCTTATTGTAAAATGTACTGTCAATAACATCAAAAGTTACAGCATCTGAGGCTTCACTCCCCAAACCTCATCCTGTTTCCTCCAACACAAGTTATCCCTTGTATCTTGGCTACAGTCTGACTCTCCTGTAGCACAGGTATCTGTGGTTTTGTTTGTGCTGTGGAGGCAGTGGCATCTGCAGCTGCTGGGGACTCCTAACACCAATTCATATTCCTGCTTCAAACCCATTGGAGGGGACTCCTGAACTCTTGCAGATGGGAACCTTCCAGCCCACAGTACTATGCTCTGACACCAGCACACGTTTATTTTCTCTTGTTGACTTTTTCAGGTACATTACTGAACCTTCTCTGGAGTTACAGTAAGTTTTTAAATGGAAACTGAGGTTTGGAGATGCCACACCTTCAGACACAAGAGGAAGGAGAGCTCCTGGATGGAAATATCTACATGAAGCCTCGTAAGTGCTAGACCTTGGGAGGTTTGAGGAAGAGGACAGCACATGGGAGGCTGCAACATTCAGCTCCTAAGCTGGAGAGTCCTCCTGTGCTATGAAATTTGTACAAGAAGCACTGACCAACACTTGTAGCCTCACCCCATCCCAAGACCTCTGCCAAGTACCCCAGCACTTGCAGGGCTGGGATTACAGCAGCAGCTATGCTGTGGCTCAAAACAAGGATAAATTCCTAGCCTCTAGTTTTGTGGGGCTCAGTCTGAAATGCGACAGGGTTGAGAGCAATGCAGTGATGCCTGCTGGAGCCCAAAGCTCCCTCTGCAGCCAGCCACGTTCCCCAGGCTGCACCCGGCAGTGCAGAGCTCTGCTCTGGCTCATCTGCCTCCTCCTCTGTGCCCAGTTTCAAATCTCTTCAGCAATATGTTCTGTAACAATTAAGGATTTCTGGGGCAACTCCATTAAGATCAGAAAGATATCCTTCTGCTTTGAAATATGTGAGCATGAATGATCCATTCAGCACTGCACCCCTTGGCCAGTCATATCTCTCTGATGAGCAAATAGATTTTTAATTATCAATCTATCCAAGGGGATTTTTTTCACTAGACAATATCCAACTGTATTGTAAGAGCCATTTGGATTGATGCAGAGAATTTGGCAGCAAGATAGGGAACATTTGGGCTTTCAACACTTAGGAACATATGGAAAGAGGTTTGGAAGATTGCCACATGGGATGTAGCTTGGAAGATGCTACATTTCTTCATCCTTTTTTTTTTTTTTCCTGAACAGAAATAGAAGAAATTTTAATTTTTTTTAAAGGATCCTAATTCCTGTTTATTTTCTATGCTGCTCTAGGATAAACCACTATGGTCAGCTGCAAGGTTTGAGCAAAATCAGCTGCATGTTTATGGGCAAATGTAGGTGGACAATTAAAAGGATGGTGATATTGCAGTTCTTTTCAAGTTTTTACCTCCTAATTCATGAGAACCTGCAGAGGAGAACTCACAAAGCTGCAGCCTATGAATCAGATCACGGGGTGAAGGAGGGATCTGGTGCCAGCCTGCCAGGATGTGCACCATTTACTGAGGGCTCTGAGGGTAAGGCCCTGCTGTTGGTTCTTCCTTCACACTCCTGCTGGGACCATCTGTCTCGCAGTCACCCTGACACCCAGAGACAGACAGTCCAGGCTGTCCGTGTGTCTCTGGTACAGAGTTTCACCATGTGGCATCCCAGTCACCTTTGGGACAGCATGGGAATGGGAGAGAGGAACCTTCTCCAGCTCAGCACTCAGGACTGGACGTGTATGAACCAACATCATCTTCATACCACTTCAGGGACAAATGTCTCCAGCCCATGATGGGAGTATTCTGGGTCTCTTATTGCCTCTGCTTGTCAGAAGAACAATGCTTTTTATCTAATTTTTTTTTTCTTGTGGTTCCATTGTGTCCCAGGTTGGGGAGCTGAAGCAAATGCAGAATTTATTGGAATACACAAACTTGTATTTGCACAATTGGCAAGTGGGCCCTGCAGCTTAGTAAACGCTAATTAATTTCTCAGACTGCTAGGAAATCATCATTATCCTGGTTCAGCAATGAGAGACAAAGACCAAAGAGAGTGGCAGGGGCTTATACTGAGTGACAGAGTCAGAGCAGAAAGAATTGCAGTCTTCTTTGGTGTTCTGAACAGTAAACCACTCAAGTTTGGCAAGACTGCATCTGAAGAGCAGAATGGAGGCACCAGGGGATTCTCCCTCACTCCCTGTCTCCAAGAGCTGAGCTCAGGGCAGGCTGCAGCTCCCATCCCACCCGACTGCTCAGATCTCCTTTCCTTGAGAAGTGAGAGCAATGGAGAGCTCTGACTGCAGCAGGGAGCTGGAAAGCAGCCTGACTGTGCATTCACTTCTGGGAACTGGGAATCACTCTCAGACCCCCCTGGTTTGGTTATAGCCTGAGCGTTTATTGTCCACAAATTCATTGCAGCTTTTATCTTGCATTTTCCTGTGAGAGTTTGTTTCAACACTTGCAGCCAAATAATGACTAGACAGGGCAAGTTCCTGTTATTTCTTTGCTAATGGGATGCCAGGAGTCATTAAGATATCTCTAGCTGAGGCAAAGATTAAGATGATATCCAGGATCAGGAAGAGAGCATGGAGGGGTTGGTGACAAGAGCAGAGGAAGGAGAATCTCCTCCAAAGGTATTCCATGACCTGTAGCAACAGCTTTTGAGGACTGACCGTATAAATCAGGAGAGCAAAAAAGATAGGCAAATCCCTAAATCTTGAGGATGGGATTTGTTTTAGAATGAAATCTTTGCCTTTCTGAAAACCTGGAAAAGATTTTGTGAGCTTCATGTATATTTTTAGCCAGATATACAGCAACTGCACATTTCTGAGCCAGCTAAAATTTGATTCAGAATGCTTTAATATTTTGCTCCTTCTCACAGAGCACACCTTGATGGACATTAGTCTTTTCCATAGCCATAATAACCCCAAGTTCTGCTGTTCTGAGGATGCACTTTTGGTGTCAATTTGGAAATCTTTTGATTCTAACACAGTTACATAATTTTATTAGAGAGATTAAGGAGCATTTAAACTATAGGTACCATGCTTCTTTGCATCTCCATTCTCATCTCTAGTGATGTAAAAGGAGAAAAAGGACTCTCCTGTCAGCTTGCTCCTGCTGTCTGATTACCTGGCAGCTATCACAGCTCTTCTTTTGCTCTGTTACAGTTTCATTTCCAGAGGAAAAAGCCCTGATGAATATTGAGCCTCAGGATTGTGGCACCACTGCAAATTAAATGAGGTTTCTGTTTATACCAAAGGGACGGCAGTGCCTCCTTAATCAGGCTGTCTGTTCTTTGGAAATCAGCAGATATTTTGCCCAAAAGCACCCAGCAGCGCAGTGTAACTCAGTAATAACTGTTTATTGGGGCTCAGGAGGGAAACCCCAGAAGAAAAACTGTAGTTAGAATCTGTTAAAAAAAAATCTAAAATCTGTAGTTAGAAGCACTGGTGAGTAGTTGACTTTGGGGAGTTTCTTTTGCCTTTTGCTTTAAGATTGCCTGAACTTGATGGAGGCTCTTTCATTTAAAAGACAGAGAGACCTACAAATTAAGCAACATCTAGCTCCTAATGTGTGAAACTGCAATTTGCATACATCATGGCAGCTGCTGAGTTGGTCCTTATTACCTCTGCTGGAGTGTTAATTTAACCACAACTTTATCATTAATTTAAATGGAAAAGCAGCGGGTTGCTGGCATGCCACATTATCTGTCAGGCAACCTGGGAATCAGTTGACAGAGCCAGAAAGAGATTTCAGTTCAGAGGGGCTGCAGGGTGCTGCCTCCCACACTTGTGGTCACAGACAAGCTCCAGATTGCCCTTGGCCTGCTCTAAAGGTCAACACCAACCCCAAGGAAAAAAACCCAAATCAATATCATATCTGGACTGTCATAATAGAATATATAATACAATCAAACTTGAAATCTCCGTATTTCTGGGGGTTTTTGTCCCTTTGTACCCAAACTGGTACTGTTTATACAGATATGATAACCAAAACATCATTGCTGGTTCTGACAACAAATGGTTTGTGGAGCAACCCTTGCAATGTGGTGCAGACCTACCCTGAGGGCTGAAGGCACTCGGGCTCTCTGCCCAGGCAGGAGATGCCAAAGCTGCCCAGGCAGGAGATGCCAAAGCTGCCCAAGCAGGAGGTGCCAAAGCTGCCCAGGCAGGAGATGACATAGCTGCCCAGGCAGGAGATGACATAGCTTCCCAGGTAGGAGATGCCAAAGCTGCCCAGGCAGGAGGTGCCAAGGCTGCCCAGGCAGGACGTGCTGGGAGCAGGGAGCAGCTGTGCCGTGAACGGTGCCGGTGCCATCGGCCGGTGCCTGGAGGCTCCTCCACACTCAGCTGATGCCACATGGAGGAACAAAAACACCAGAACCACTCATGTGGGAAGTAAAGCAAACGTGAGGTACCATTTGCCAAACCAGAGGCTGCTTCAACCTCCAGGAAAAGAGGCTGAGGAGCCCCAAGAAACTGCTGAGATGGGAGATGAGAGGAGCAGTGTCCATGCTGGGGAGCCACCCATGGGCATGAGTCACCAAGCATGAGGGTCTCCTCTCCCAAGCCATGATGATATGTTACCATTTAGGGACAAAACTCTGTATTTTTCAGTGGAGAATGAGGTTCTGCTCTGAACCATGGCAAGAGTGACAGAGGAGATGAGTTCAGCTCAGAACCTCAGTTCTGATGTGTCAGTGGCAGAAAAGAAAAACCATGTCCTGATGCCTGCCAGAGTTTAAGTGAGCTGATGTAGGTCTCCTCTGACGCTCAGCTAGAACTGACTGTGACTCATGGTTCTGCTCATGGCAAACCACAGCAAAGCTTCTCCCATGGACACTTTGTGTGGACTCACCCACCACAACAGGTGTCCTGCTTTCAGGTGAAATGTAAACCTTGTGTAGCTGTTCTCAAATTCTGGACTGTCATAAAGACACACTTGGAAACTGGTCAGACTTTCTCCTAAAAAAGGGCTATTTTTTCAATAAGTGAATCACTAAGAGCTGAGATTTAGAAAGGAATGTCTTTGCTCGTGCAGCACCAGCATGTAGTGTATGACTGGTGTTATGCAGACACTGTTCTAAAACATTAAATTCAACACATATTTCCTAAACACAGATAAATTTGCATTAAATGTGCTTTTTCTGTCTCTGATGCCTAGTCCTTCTCATTGTTTTAAAATACACTGTGCTAAAAGATCACACATTTATTGAATTATCACAGATATTCTTCCCTTGGTATTAACAAAGTTCAGGAAAAACTTGCCTTCGCCCACATCTCAGCCATTCATTTTTATAATAGAAATCACCATGACAGCAGATAATGATACCAGAATGAAAAGATTATTACTTAATTATATGAAGAAGGTGAAAACAGGCTTGGCTTACAGTAGAAAAAGCTTTTAATTCCAGCAAAAATATGGGGGGCACACACTCAATTTATGACATCATGAAGTGCTGCTGAGAGCTGCCCAGGGGTTGCCCCACTGCATGATGGCGTGTCCCAGTTAATTCAGTGAAGTGCAAGAGAAATACATTCATTTCATGAGCAATAAAATTTCCTTAAAAGTGTTAGTGTTTTTGTGAAACAGGGCCATTATAGAAATTATCAGAAGAAATGCATCCATAAAGAAACATGATTATTATTTAGGTAGTGGACTGGTTTCACATAAATAAAATTAACTACATAAATGCTCCATTGTTAACCAGCACCATGCTATAAATTGTTCCAAGTTAGAGGAGAGTAGGGCACAGGATATGGTCCATTTTAATCACAGCTGTGGCATTTCATCAGCACACTGTTCTATCTTGGCTTCTGTGAGAGCTGTGGTATCAGACTGGGTATTTTTATTTCTAAGATAAATCTGAACTTTTAATAAGAACAATCTGGGAGTTTAGACAATATATATCTTTGTAATTTGGTCCATCGAATTCTTTGACAAGAATAAACTTTAATCACTGGGATTTTTCTTCCCTAGTTTTGTTCACAAATGCTATGAAATATGCTTTTAAAATAATGTACTTTAATTTTCCCTCTAAAGCCAACAAACTGCTCTTAGCAGCTGAACGTTTCTGCAAACTTCCTCTATGGCTTTTAGAAAAAGTATGTAATAAAATCATCAGAATAAAAATCTAGATAAAGAAACTACATTTCATTTTCAATTTTCTCAGAAGTTATTACAATCAATCAACCAATTAGCATGGTGAAGAAATAAATTAATACTATTTTAAAAAGAACATTCTGAAAACCCCTTAATGTCTTTCTCAACTAAAAGTATTGGCTCAACATTAATCAATTTTATAACCCTAAATTCTGCTTAATCTTTTTTCCATCTTTCCTTAAACATATGGAAATAAAAATAGGGTATTATGGCTCTCCCTGCTCCTTTTTAATTTCCAGAGTATGAGATGTACATCAGTGCAGCCCCATCATTCTGGACGAATTTAGTTGACCTGTTTCTGATCTACACCAGCACAAACAAGAAGATAGCCATAAAATATACAGATAACAACTCACTTTGGTCAGCAATCCTTCTTTGGTGTACAACTTCAGCCCTTGGAATCTCGCAGAAGGGCAGGAGGACCAGTTTGGGAAAATTTTTGTCAGCTATGGAGACAGTGGCCTTGGTTTTGGGGATGACTTGGATAGGGTCAGCAAGCAACAGCATCTGTGGGGTTGGGTACCCACACCTCAGAGATAGGTGAGTGCTCCTGTGCTGGAACTGCTCCAGCCACCCAGGAATAGCTGCCATCCAGAGATATGCCTGGTTCTGTGCAAGGTCTGTGGGGGACACAATTCCTGCAGAGGTCACCAACACCAGCTGCAGCTGCCCCATCCCAAGGGAGAGTCTGCTGCTCCCCAGCATGGTGCCTGGCAGGCAGCGCAGGGACTGGGGTGAGGAGAATGGTGCCTGTTGGCTGTGTCCTAATGTGCCCCTGTGCCTGACATTAGAGCAGCTCCTTATCCCAGCCAGGAGCCCAGTGCAAGGCTATTCATAGCCCTGGCACCCCTCTGTCACCAGGAGCTCTGTGTGCTGGGTCAGAGCTCTGCTTCCCTCTCCATGCTCTCTCACAGGCCCTTGCCGCTCCCAGCGTGGAAAAGGTACATTTAAATCCCATCCCCACTGGAGCAGGGAAGGGAAGGGTGTTTGCTGTTGGGAGAGATGGGCAATGTGGAATCACCAGGGCCAAGCTTGCTTTGGGTTGCTGGGTGCATGGGAAACCTGTGGGCAGGGATACCTGAATGTTTGTCTTGGGGAATCCTCAAAGGTGCTACAGAGGGGCACAAACACAGGGCCAGCTGCAAGGCAGCAACAAGGACCCACTGCTGGTGCCAAAACGGAGCCCTCTCAGTTCCTTACAGCGCCTGCTGTCTAGCTCATAAAGGAATTGTGAGATTCATTACAAAGTTAGGACAGGAACCATCGATCAGCATCAAACTTGGGGCCTGTTTGCGGCTATGTGGAGTTTGTCAGCAGTGTGGGAACAGGATCAGCCAGCGGATGTAGGAATTTCAGTGCCTGAGGTCTGTGCATGGTGGGGAGATTTGAATACTTCACAAGCCTGCAAACATCTGGACTTGCTTCCATATAGGAAGCTCAAAGAAACTCTTAGCTCTTCAGTCAGGGTATCTATACATGCCTGGGACTGATCCCTGCCAAAGGGATGAACGTTTTCAGTATGAGGGTTCAGTGGGGATTGCAGATTTAGGAGATACTGAATGTGTGTCAGTGAGGTAGTGGTGTGTTGCTGCCATGGGTTGCTCCAAATTTTCCCTTCTGTGAATATGGACATACCCACATATTTGCTTGGTAGTGATTGAAATTGGAACTGGATTCAAGCAGTGGTAAGTTTGGATTCAAACAGTAACTAATGGAATCCTCACATTGAGTTATAAGGGTTTACAATTTGCACTTTATTATAATCTCACTGCCAAATGACAGGGTTATCAAAGTTTTTACATACTTGCATTTGCTCACCAGAGGGATGAATGCTCCTGAGTTATGTAAGTATTAGCAATTAGAGTTCACAGTCTTTTGTAAAAATGGAAAGAGGGCCTAGTTTGCACAGTTATTAAATTATGTTTATTTTAATTGTGACACAGTCCTGTTTATATTATATAACTGTTCTGGAAAGTGAACCTTTCCTATACTAGCCAGTATATTTAGAGAAATGCAAAAAGAGAAACTCCTAAGGCCCTTGTCAGGCTGCCTAAAGAGATACTGAAATGCATTTTAGAAATACATTTTCGTTCTGCTGGCATCTGTCATTGTAAAAAACTTGTGCATCCTCCTTCTGTGAATGAGCACTTTGCCATTTCAGTTTTTATATGCAAGAGAAATGATCTGCATATGTGAACTGTAAAAGAAATGGGCTTGGTATGTCTATCTTTAGGTTCTATTCTTCTCATACAATTAATGCACATAATTGACTCAGACTGGGGTTTGTCCATAGGCATTTGTTTGTTAACAGAGCCACATCAAATTTCTACTTAAATTGTAGGATTCTTTTCACTGACTTCACTGAGCTTTGAACCAGATTAAGTCAGGTGAAGGCACATTGGAAAAGATGGCCCATAGGGTCTTTCATTTCCAGCTGCTTTGATTTTTTCATGAATCTGTAACAGTTTAAAGAAAAAAAAAAGCCTGGTATTTGCTGAGATAGGATCAATATTAATCCAATCCCACATCTAGGCCTCTGAGTTGGCAGTACACAGAGCACAAACTGTCAAATCTTCCCAGAATCATAAACTACCCAAAGGCTTTGAAAACTGATCAAAGCATCTTCAGGTCTCCAATGGTCAATCATGCTCCCAAACACAGTTTTTGAAGCTTTGCAGACTGCTTAAAAAATCTCCCTGGTAGGTACCAAGTTTCTTCTAGTTCATAGCACCTTGTTGAGGTCCATTTTATTTTTGTTTTAAATTAAGAGCAATGCAATGAGAAGGAAAATGAAGCTTCTGCAGATAGGCCTGGCTGTGTCTGAGTGGGGATGACTGCAGGCTGTGCTGGAGTGGGATGCTTGGAGCAGCAGGGATGCAAGGATGTACACAGGGGAGCACAACACAGCCTACATCTACAGAAGCAGCCTGTAGGTCAGCAGCCTGTGTCCTTCACTCCTTTTGCACCACTTGCAGGCTGTAACAAGCTAAGAAATCTCCCATGAGCCTGCCTAGCAGCACATCCCAGCAAGAACCAGCCTATGCTTGGATCTAGTGAGACTTCAAAGTGCCCTGACTCAGCCTTCTCAGTAACAGAAACAAGGTGCTACAGGGATGGAGGGAGAAAAATAGTTAAAATCTCTCTCAGAAGGACTGTTAGACTTCATCTCATATGGGCCAATGACATCATTGGCTTCGTAGCGTTAGTAGTTTCAAAACCTAAAAATTCCTCCTTCCCTGACTGGAATAAATCAGTTCCAATCGCCTGATCTGTACCTGCTATGGGGCTGTGTAGGATGTGGGGTTACAGTTGTTAGAGTTGTAAGGCTCATGCTCACCAGAAGGCCCCATGGGAAAGGCAGAGCTGCAGGCTGGGCGGGCAGGAGTCAACGGAGGAGTGAGAGCCAGCTGAGTGACAGTTGGAAGGGAGATTGTGATTGGCTGAAGGAATGCGCGGACAGTGTAGGAGCAGGAAGCTGATTGGCTGAAGGACACGCGGAGAGCGCATGAGCAGAAATCTGATTGGCTGAAGGAACACACGGACAGCATAGGAGCAGGAAGCTGATTGGATGGTAGGACAGCAGCACGGCAGCTGAGCCAGCCAATGGGTGCATTCTTTCTGTTAATTTCTGTTGGGTCTTGGTTTTGTTTCAGTTACGTCAGGTTAAAATTAAAGGTATAAAAAGGGGCTGATTTTGACAATAAAGTGATCTACTTCAGATGCAGAAGGGGATCCGTGTCACTTTGTTCCCCACTGCTACAAATGGTGCTCGAACAGGGACCTATAAAGGCAGTGCAGGGTGTGTGGTCTGTTCTGGTAGCAGCTCTCACTAGGTCATGGAACTGGCTGGGAAGGATCCAGGAAAATTATCTGGCAAAGGATCCAGGGAGAGGATCTGGGAAAAGGATTCAGGAAAAGTTTGGGAAGGAACTTGGGAATTTAAAGTGCATGCACCTCAGTTGGAGGTTGAGTAGACCCGTGAGAGAAAGTATGGGAGGTGGAATATCCCAGGAACAAAGCAGCAGCTTGGGCAGGTCAGGCGGCTCCTACATCAGCAATCGAGTAACATGGCTGATGTGAAAGTAAGCACCCTGCTGGACTGAGTGTCAAATCAAGTTAAAGGTTTTCTCTGTAGTGGGCCCCTTTGATTAGAAGCCTGGCAAGCAGTAGGCCAGAGACTTCTTGATATCACCAGGGATGGCAATGCCAAAGTTTATGGGCACCTCGCTACATGGGGGACAATCATGGCAGCCATTAAAGGAAGTCACTCAATTGTCAGCCACTACGTGGCTTCGTCAGTTAATTCTGCCAAACCCTCAGCGCCACCAGAACCCATATACAGCCCCGAGACTGACCCAAACCCCACAGAATTGCCTTACCCCGAGATTAACCCAGGCCCTGAGGGAATGCCTTACCCAGATAAAAACCCTCGCACAGTGGGACCCTCAGTGTGGAATTCCCACATCACGAGCGGGTGGCAGACTCACTGCTTGCCCAAAATAGCAACACAGTCGTCCAACGTTGGCACAAATGCTGGAAAGCCACCATGAAGGAGGGTGACTTGGCGGTCATTACAGCCTGCCCAGTAATTTATGCACCAAACCAAAGGGAGCTGAGCAAGGACAGTTCTTTCAATGACTTTAATAGAAGGTGACCCCATCATCTGGCAAATCTTTTAGAACTCCCTAAGCTATTTAAGGCTGAAGTTTCAACTTTAAAAGTGATGCAGACACTTCAGTCCTACATTTGCACAGTAAGCTGAAGCAGAGGCTGGGCTTTTAACTTAATTAGATGCCTTTGAAAGCCTGAAAATCCTAATTCTCTAAGTAACTGGCAACTGACTGAATATGGAAAACTTCCAGAAAGGTACTCTGGCTGCTAGTAGCTACAGTGATATATAAAACACATCTATGCACTGAATGTATAATTGTTACAGAGAACCATCTTTTAGTGACACTTACCTGTATGCCTATATGAACATAAATTTCCTGAAAGAATTGGTTGTTCTCCAATTCTAATTGGAGATTCTTAATGTGCTGCCATAAGTCTGTATATTTTATCTGGACAGAATGGATATAATTAATTCAAGAAATCATATCTGAATCAAAGCAAGAAAGTATTCCCTGAAACTGTGAGTGACCTTTTCAGCACAGATCTCCAGCCACAGACTAGAGATGCTTCCCAGTCTGACCACCAATAACTATTATTTGAATTGGCTTTTTCAACCAGCTGGGCAACTAACTGGTCTTGATTTAGTCTGTGGATTTCATCACAATTTGTCACATATGACCATATCAGTAGTCTTAAGACAAAGTATCTAATTTATCCCCTATTATCCCTGAAAAAAATGAAGAAAATTAGGTTGGATTGACACAATTTGTTCTTGATAAATAGGTGCCATAACTGCTTTTATCACCTTGTTACCCTCTAAATCCTTATAATTCAATCACACAATAATTTCTTCTGGCATCTTTCCAGGTGTCAGAATTAAGAGAATGATTCCTATTATCCTATGGATACAGGAACATCTATAATTCATTGGAAGCTTCCTTTATATGTCTTATTATGCCTGTTTCTTGTATCAAGATTAGCATTATTTGCCCTTTTTTGAGCACTGTGGGATCTTTTGCACGGTTTAAAATCTTGATTTTAAATGCCAGCACAACCTTCATAATTGAACTCTGAGATTATAACATTATTATCATCTGGGTGCTGATTTCTGCCTCACTGTGGCTGTCAGCCAAATGTCATAATGCATACAATTAACAGATTTGCTTCTCAGCTTACTGATAACAAAGGAAGCACAAATAATTCATGGGCAGAGGCACTGGTTCTTTGATGTGATTGAACTCTGATCCTTTCAGCACCTGAAGGGAGGCTGGCTGAAGGCAAGGCAGCCTCATTAAGGCAAAGAAAAAGAAAAAAAAAGCAGAGGGGGAAGAGGAGGATGCAGGAGGTGCCCCCCACGCTGGGCGCTGTGACCTCTGCTGGGCCAGGTCCTGCAGCTCCCACCCTCCCACCATGACAAGGAAACAGGAGATTCCTCAGGAAAAGACAAAAAAATCTATGTCCCAGACAAAAAAAGTACAGACAAAATAATGTCTCTTATTACAGGGTAGCTTTTTTTCCCCCCAGAGGTTGGGGGAAATTCCTGATGAGCTACTTCCATCTGGTATACAGTCCCTTTGCACTGGGGCAGTTCAAAAAGCCTGCAGTGTAACTGAGAATTGAGGACAGCATTTATTTATAGTTTGATAGCCTCATAAAAGCTGGAGAGCTGAGCTCACAGCAGTGTGCTTATTTATGTTTTAAACTGCTCATGCAGCACGCTACAGCCTTGCAAAGTGTATGCTGGAGCTCCTGCATACCATTATATATGGCTCTTTGTAAGGTTCATGGCACAAAGGGAAAAAAAAAGGTGAAATTAGACTAACTAAATGGTTGATATAAAAATTAAAATAGCAGAGAGAACTGGAGAAAAATTAATAGCCCAGCTCTCAAAGTGACATCCAATGGAGGTTTGCACCTGAATCCATTTTTCACAGTAGAAGAAAAAAGTATCCCAAAATTCTGAGTGAGGTATTAACTCTGATTTCAGCTCCTTGTGACATTATAAAGGATTTGAACCTTGCACTGGAAGTTTTATAGTGACAACTCAGCCCCTGACAAAATCTCAGAGCAGTGTCTTACCGCAAATTCTATTTGCATCGCATTTATCCTCTCTTTTACTATCAATGTACCATCTTTTTCCCTCTGTAACCCAGAGGGAAATCAAAGCAGCCCTGTTCCATTATTATCCTTTAATAGTCTTTCCAGTGATATAAAGGAGAATATTAATATCCTTCCAATGGCCTCACCTAAACACTGCTAAAAGCCAGGAGGGAAGTGACAAGTTTGCACCTAAAGCACAGGGATGAATTTCTGAAGTTAATGAAAGGATTGCACCCCTGGGTTTTAATCCTGTTTTCTTTTTAACCTTTTAGCTTCAGTTTCCTCAGCTGTATTATGGAGAAAGTAGACTCACATGCAAGTCAACAGCATGATTTTGTTGAGTACAGTTCAGTCAGGAGCTGGCTGTGCTGTCAAAGCACAGAGATAAAGGAGGTGTGTTCTGGCAAGAAAAAGTGAATATTGTCCTCTTGCAAGAGAGAGGTAACCACACTGTTCCTGCAGCTCTGCCTGGGGAAGCAGCATGGCTCTGCAGAGCTCAGTGAGGTGGGTAGAGACAGCTTGGAGGGCTGCAGGGACCCTCCTGGAAGGGTCAGACTCTTTGCACAGGGTGAGGTGATGGTGGGTATGGAGCAGATCTGTGGTGGTGTTCACAGGGATCCCAGGAAGAGGGAAGAGACAAGGATCTGACTCCATGTATCAGAAGGCTGGTTTATTATTTTGTGATATGTATTATATTAAAAGAAAATGATATATTAAAACTATACTAAAAGAATAGAAGAAAGGATTTCATCAGAAGGCTTGAAATGAAAGAAGGAAGAATGATAACAAAAGGTTCTGACTCGCAGAGAGTCCGAGCCAGCTGGACTGTGATTGGCCATTAATTAGAAACAACCACATGAGACCAATCACAGATGCACCTGTTGCATTCCACAGCAGCAGATAATCAATGTTTACATTTTGTGCCTGAGGCCTCTCAGCTTCTCAGGAGAAAAAATCCTAAGGAAAGGATTTTTCATAAAACATGTCTGTGACACAGGTCCAGGAGAAGGGGCCCAGCCCATCTCCTGCTCCCAGGCTAGAGCAGTCCTGCTGCTGCTCCTGGGGAGGGCATCCAGAGCAGAACCAGCAGCTTGGGGGGGCAGAGGAGCCCACCTCCCTGGCTGCAGATGGACACTGCCCCTCATGGTGGTGTGGGACTTGTCCATCAGATTATGAACACCTCAAGTAGCACATTAATGGCATGAGCTATGTTTTTCCTCAATAATGCTGTTGCTGAGGCCCTGCTGATGAAAGAGCAGAGGAGGTGGCTGCCAGAGTGTTGTGCCAGATGTGCTGATCACTGGTATGAACAATTTAAAATTCACAAATCTAATGAACAGTGTAATCACTGATGAATGGTTGCTCCTAAGAAAGCTAAATTAACAGTGAAAGAAAACTTAAAGGTGACCAGCAAAGGAAATGAAATCATAACTCAGTTCTACAGACAGCTTCTTTCTGATCTGTACCAAAGTCTAGCGGAAATGATGGTGAATAATTATCTCACTTGTTCTTTACATTAAAAATACACATTTTGACCATTATGGAAAAGCTGGGGGATGCATGAAGTTTTGACATCATAAAAGAGAAAGAAGTTGATGATTTTGGAGGAAAAGTCATGATTAGTCAGAATGTGAAAGAGGTTTGGGGCTTGTTGGTGCTTACTAACACTTTAATGCAGCTGGAGATGAACAACCTGGTTCAGGACACTACAGCTCATCTTCTTTAAGAGGTCTGTGCTTATGGTCTTTGAGGTGGGAAGCACAGTTTCTGAGATATAGGGAGGTTACTTTATCAAAATGCAGTGAAGCTCAAATATTACAAAATTATGAAATAGCACAAGGGGAAAACAATAAACATTCTAATTATCATGTAGGATTTAAAAAAAGAACATTTCTTATCTCATGAAATGCCTTTTACTGGCTGTAAAGACTGCTCCAGAGGCAGTCAATAAAGGATTAAGACCCATGTTTTCTCAAATGTAGTATTTAATTTCAAAGGAGACAGAAAAAAATCTAGATTTTGAAATACCATCTCTGTCTTTTTTGTACTAAACTTGTTCTTTTGATTGAATATTAGAGGTATCATAAGTAGAGCTCAGAGTCTGGCCCACATCCAGATGTTAATGTTTAGTCTTCCAAATTCATTTTTTTAATCTGGTAATAACCCAGTTTCATTTCTTAGATTTGTTGCTTCTGGTTCCATATTTGGAATATGGAAATAATCAAATCAAGGAAATGCCAATCTTCAAGCATGCATGGCTTTTAAATTAGCACTCAAAGTGAGGAATCTACCTAACTGTAGAATGAGGACTAGTTCCAAAAACAACTGAACAGCTAAAAGAGTAGGTTTGAGTTTGATGATATAGCTGTAGGTTTCCTTTCCACCTGGGAAGTAACTGTAATATTTTTAAAGATCTATCTATCTAAATCTGTAGAAAAATCTGGACTGTTTGTAAAAATAGAGGAATTTCAAAGAATTCCATATACCCATTTTTACATGTTTCTTTAATGAAACTAAGACTTCTCTTTGTGCTGCCAGGATTTGAGAAAACTAATTCAATCTGTGATACAAGCCCTTGATCCTGCAAGTATTTAAGCTGCTGAGGAATGTTACTCATTTGAACAGTCTCATTAAGCACTTTGTACCATGTTTACAATGTGTTTCAAACATGGTTATACCACAGCTTTAGGACTTGTTCGTGTACTGGTGACTCATGACATGAGTCCTTAATGCATTTCTAAAACAGAACTGTCTCATTACCATATTACAGCCGAAAACTGTGATAAGGACTGGTATCCCTCAAGTGATGGTAAATGTCAGTCTCCCACTGAAATTCTACACCTGTACCTCACATTCTGCAGAAAGACAGAGATTCACTAAAGGATCTTGCTTCAGAAAAAAAAAAAAAAAACAAACCAAAAAACCAAACGCCAAAACAACAACAACAAAAAACACCAAAACCCACCCCCCCCCAAAAAAAACCCCAAAAAAAACCAACCAAAAGCCAAACAGAAATGAGACCACAAATTTCCCTTTTCTCCCTCCGTAAGTAAAACTGGAGGGAGCATGTTAATAATTACAATTTAATTTAAAATGTCCCTTGAGCTTACAGTGAGTGGAACCAACACTGTGACTCCACAGCACATAAACATCCTGCTGAGAAGAAGGAGGACAGCTTGAAGGCTGGCCTCTATTTACTGAATTTATTTACTCTGTTTACTTTACTTATTCCAAAGGAATCCAGTAGCAACTCTGTAGAAACCAGTGACCTATGCTTTGGTGTGAGAGAGAAAAGAATCTGGCCAGTTGGACCAAGTTGCTTCCTGCCACTTCACTACCAGTCTTTGGGGGTAAAAGCTGCCTCTATCCACAACACTGTGTAGACTCTCTCTGCCCAATTTTTATAGGCTCTGTATCAGGATCAGGGAAGAGAGGGAGAAGGCAGTTGAAAAAGGCTGCTTTGAAGGGAAGTCTGTAATTGTCTTTAAATAATCACAGAATTTGGGGGTAGGTATTGAATACTGAAGGTCACTTGAAGTGTTGATTTTTCTTATATTTTGGAAGCCTTGAACCTGAGACCTCACCATAATTTTGCATGATTTTTATACATTACTGATTCATATCACACCATAGAGATTACTAACTTTAGGTAATTACAGCAATATTCCTTTGCCCAATAGTTTGTTCTGATTGGACAATATTATGCTTCTATCTCTAGAAACAGTCCCAATGAAGACTTTTAGTTCTGAGGATATTTAAAGAGAGGAAGTTTGGGGATCCACCATGGATCGCAAGGCTGAGGAGAAGAGAAAGCAGCGCCACAGCTTGGCTTTGTTGGAGCAAGTGAAGAGCATGAAGGAATCCACACAGATAATCGACGTGGTGCTGGTTGCAGAAGGCGAGAAGTTCCCCTGCCATAAGGTGGTGCTGGCTGCCTTCAGTGCCTATTTCAGAGCCATGTTCACGTGTGGCCTGGCAGAGTGCACGCAGAGGGAGGTGGTGCTGCACGATGTCTCAGCCGAGAGCGTGTCGGTGATCCTGCACTACGTGTACAGTGCCGAGCTGCGCCTCACCAGCCTCAACGTGCAGACTGTCGCCCTCGCTGCCTACTTCCTGCAGATGGAAGAGGTCTGCAACATGTGTCAGAAGTTCATGATGGACCACATGGATGCTTCCAACTGCGTGGGCATCTATTACTTTGCAAACCACATCGGGGCAGATGATTTATGCGACCAAGCTAGGAAATACATGTATCAGCATTTTGCTGAGGTGAGCTTGCAGGAAGAAATACTAGAGATTGAATTCCAGCAGCTGCTGACTCTCATCAAATCAGATGATCTGAATATTTCCAGGGAGGAGAGCATTCTGGACCTTGTCATTAGGTGGGTCAAGCACAGCAGAGAGTCACGTTCACAACACCTTGTTGAGCTCCTCAAGCAAGTGAGACTGGTACTCGTCAGCCCCTCTTTTCTTGTGGAAGCCCGGAAGAGGAACACAATGATTCTGTGCAATTCAGAATGCAGCGATATGTTCGAGGAAGCACTGAAAACCATCCAGCTGTCCAGGCACCCTTCCCTCAGCCTGCGATATGGCATGGAGACCACGGATCTCCTGCTCTGCATCGGCAACAACTCCCTCGGCATCAGGTCCAGGCATGGCAGCTATGCAGATGCCAGCTTTTGTTATGCTCCTGCGACAGGAAAGACCTACTTCATTTCCTCCCCAAAGTATGGAGAGGGCTTGGGATGTGTTTGCACTGGTGTTGTCACTGAGAAAAATGATATCATTGTGGCAGGCGAGGCAAGCGCCGTCAAATTGTCTAGACAAAGGACCAGGAGCATTGAAATTTATAGGTGTGTACCCTCTGTCAGAAATCCCCTAATTATTGAAAAATTTTAAATAGTGTCCCTGGGGACAAAAAAGAAAAAAGACCATTACACAAAGCATTTTTTACTTGGTTTCTTTTTTCTTAGCGATTTTGACTACTTGGATCAATTTGTCACAACTTATTTTCACAGCTCTGAGATATACATACAACCAAATTCTTCTGAAATAATGAGGAGTTACTCTTGTGGTATCTCTGAGCAAATGAGCTCAATTTGATCAATGCATGTAGATTTTATAGTCTCTTTACCCAAATCTTAGTATTTTCCTTGGATACTTCTTTTCTAGGTCATTAGCAGAGGGAAATGAGCCAAGTGATGATCCAATGAGCCCAGTAAAACAAAGAAAACATACTCCTCTGTTGATGTTGATGATAATGCTTCATAGATTAAATATGATGATTGATAGCTCAAAAAACTCATTCTGTTTTTACTCATATCCTTTCAGATGCACACATTTTAAAGAAAACCAGACATTTCCTGGATTGAAGATCAAATTTTAAAATGGTGACAGCATTTTCAAATGCAAATGCCTAAATTTGAGGAAATTAATTCATAGTGAGGCAGGTGAAGTGGCTTTCTTTTCAGCAGTGTTGAGCTCTCACTGCTCCCACTAATTTCAGCAAAAACTGTGATTGAGCAGCACATGCAGAAATAAGTGTCTTCTTATCTTAATTAGGGTAAAATATCTTTGAAAGGACCCCTAGGATTCCTCATACTAAACATGCTTGATCTTGCAAATATCTGGCTCAATTTTATAACTTCTCTGTGGAGGAGAGAGTTCCTCTTGTCACTGTGCTGAGTAAACACTGACAATTAAAGGGGGCTAACATTTCCAAACAAGCTGATGGGACCTGGGTGAAGCAGGGCATTTACAACTGTGGGTTTTCCTACAGATACCACCAGCGAGGGAACCACTTTTGGCACAGCCTGTGCAGCACTCAGCTCCGTGAGCTCTACGCACTGGGCACTGCCCACCACGACCTCTATGTGATAGGAGGGCAAATGAAAGTGAAAAATCAGTATCTGGTCACAAACTGTGTGGAGAAGTATTCCATGGAGCAAGGCACCTGGAGAAGCACAGCACCCCTGCCAGTGCCACTGGCCTGCCACGTGGTGGTGACAGTGAAGGACAAGCTGTACGTGCTGGGTGGATGGACGCCACAGGTTGAGAATTGTGCCCATTTACTTGTTTGCTCTGTGCACTAACAGGAACTGTTGTGTAGTTTTACAGTGCTTCTTGCATGGGAAAATACATCAGTGATAACAGAAGAATAAGTTGCTCACATTCCTCTGATTAAACATATTCTGTAGGAAAATCAAACAGGGTGAAGAAGAATAACATCCATCTATGCCATCCTCACTGTAAATACCAACTTCAGGAAGGGCAGTTTTTATTCACAGAGGTGTTGACAGTGGGCAAGAGTTTAAAATACATCTCCTTTGTCATTATAGGTTCCATCCTTTCTATTCCCTATTTACCATCCTCTTAATTTTTCTAGGTATAATAAAGAATGGCATTTAATCATACAGGGACCCTTAACTGTGCCCTGTCTTCAAAAACCGTGTACACAGGTACACTTCAGGGACAGATTTCTATATGACATTTAAAGTTCACCTTGCTTTCTCAGGAAGCTTTCTTGGTTGACTAAAGTTAATTCATTTGATTTTCGTTAAATTACATTTTAAATGAAAAGTCAAAGCATTCTCTGGGAAACAGAGTCCTTTAACCAATCCATTTATTTATTTCTGTTGCATCGCTTGGCCATGTAAAGTTTTTACAGAGATTTTCAGCAGGGCCACAGATACATGTTTAGTAGTACAGGGATTATACAGAGCTATGCTACAAGGAAGATGGATGTCAAGGGCAGTGCTCACTCTCTCCAGTTGCTCCCAGTGCAAAATATCTTTTTTTCAGAGTCTAGCCCTTTCTTATTTATTGCTTGGTGAATTTCAAATTTGAGTGCTCAGGAAAAAGCCCCATATTCACTTGACAATGAAGTGGAGCATCTGTAATGCTCGTTGCAATATGTTCAGACTGTCATCACAACTCAGTGGTTTCTGTCCTCTTGAAATAAATTCCTGCTTAAAGTATTTAAAAGTGAGATGCAGTCAGCTAACAAGACTTCCACCTCTTTGAATATTTTGAGTGCGGGAGTCCCCAAGGAGGCAAGAGAAAGATCAGAAAGTATTTCTGATAGAGAAACAACTGTGCAAGGGTATCTCATATGTGAAGAACTAAAATACGAAAACACTTAATGTAGAAACAATCTGTCTGTAAAAAAAACTTGAACTGAAAGGTATGTCATATAACAAAGATAGATGTTGAAGTCAGACAACCAGCTTTGTTAAGCTTTTTTCCAGAACAGATTGTGAGAGGGAAAAGTGGCTTAGAAGCACAAGTCAGGAATATTGAGCCAAGAATAATTATTTTTAAACCCACCTAAAGTGGATACCTGCCTACCAGTACTATCAGTAACAATGCATGGGTGTCTGAGTTTATATAGAAATAGGTTTGAGATGAGCAGGTTAACAGCAATCGATCAAAACCCACAGCTTTGTAAAATTCTGGTGTACCTGCACAGATGAGAATAAATTAGCTAGAGTACTCAAAAAAGTGCTTTGAGATCAGCACTGAGTGCTGAATTCTTCTGGTACCATCCATCTTCCCCCTGTCAGATGCAGTGATTGCCTATGTGGGGTTACCACAGCTGCACTGGGAAAGCAAATGAGCTGGCCAAGCCAGGGGCTGTCCCTGCGCTGCAGCAGCACTGAATGTTCTGTCAATCCTGAACAAACACTAACAACAGCATTGACAGAGTGCCCTAAATGCATGCGTCCATTACAGGACAGAGAAAAATACCCTTCCCACTCAGGCTTTGTGATTGAAATAAGACAATTCAAAGTCAAGCCAGAACATAAAATAACAGCTTAGGAGGGCAGGGACTCGCTCATAGCAGCGCTGCTCTGCTCAGCATCGGGCTGGCCCCTGATGCCAGCGCAGTTAAAACCCAAAGTGACTCCAGCCTTGCTGAGTGGGGGCTGTTAAAATGGAAGAAAGTGTTTGGTGAGGCTGAGAGGAAGATTTCAGACCCCTGAGACACAGAGAAGTGCTGCTGGAAGTTATGTTTCTGTACACAGAGAGAACAGGGCGCACTCCAAGGAGAACATTACCACAAAAATGAGGTTGGATGTGAATTTACAGCATGTCAAGTGGTGTCTTCTCCTAAGTACATGTTTAGTCTGTGCTGAAAATACTCAGCTTCCAAATACCCCTCTTTCAGTGAATAAATTAGCGTTTCACACTTACCACAGAGAAAGAACATGCCCCGGGCACTTTCAGGGAATAACCAAGGGGCTTTATATTTACTCTCTAGTTTGCCTCCTACTATCTTGTCCATGACATTAGTGTTGGAACGGTTTTTCGGGAAAGAAAAATAACAAGAAAACAAGGACACATGTAACGCCATCACAAGTAAGCAAAGTATTTCTCTCCTTCTCACTCTCTCCATGTGAAAACTTTCATCCCAAAATATTTCAGAATCCTCCCTCCACATCCCACTGCTAACATTCAAGGGTGTCATACCCAGAAAACAGCATCTGAATTCCCTGCATTGTATAAGACAGGCAGAGAAGGGGGAAGAAGATTAGAGAGAACAAGAGGAGTAGGAGTGAGTATAGAAAGTGTTATGGCAGCAAAGATATAGCGAGGGGGTTAGGGGCTTATTATGAAAACTGTTGAAGTTACAGCTGTTGAACAACAACATTACAGTGGTTAGGCTGACTAAATAAATATGCAAATGTTTTTTAGGATAAGATATATAAATAGATATAACTAAAAACACACACACATATATATGTATGTATACCACACATATATATGCATGTATACACATATACATATACATACACATGTACATATACATGTGATTGAGAAAGGCCAGCAAAGTACCTGACTGAGACTCAGGCATAGTCTGAGTAACAGTGGAAAGAGATTTCAACATTTATCAGGGAAATAAAGACAGACTGGTTTTCCCTCATTATTATTAGGACTGCAGAGCAGCCTTGTGGAAGGGGGTATGATCTTCCGGAGCTGGGAACCTTAACCCTAACCCTAAATGTATTGTTAGGACCCAAATTCTTGGCTCTATTGCTGCAGGATAGAGATATCCACTTATTCCTTTGCTTCTACAGCAGACTCCCAGCCACCAGCCATGGGTGCTGGTAAACCCTGGGGAGTACAATCCCCCCCAGCTGTAATTGATGTGTTTGTGCTATTTATCTGCCGAGCTGTCTGCTGTGATTAACTGCCTGCAGGCATGTGTGGAGGGCTCCAAACGTTGTGTTATTACATGGCTGTCATATTTCATGCAGATGGATCTGCCTGACGAGGAGCCGGATCGATTGAGTAACAGAACGTTTCGCTACGACCCAGGCCAAGACAAATGGGTGGAGAGAGCCCCAATGAAGTTCTCCAAGTACCGCTTCAGCACTGCCGTAGTCAATGGGGAGATTTATGTCTTGGGTAAGAGGAAAGAGATTTTTAACAGATAGGACCATTACTTTTTCTCCTTTCCAGCAATTTGCCTTTGTGAAGTGAAATATCTCACCCTTTGTTACATACTGTAGGGCAAAGTACCTGGTACTAAATGGGGACTAATGTCTAGAATAACTCCTGCTTGTCTAGAATAACTCCCTAAGCTGCAGAAAAGTGTATCTAGTGAGATATTAGGAAGATCTAAGCTTAATAATGGGGCTTTGTGCATTGTGTTTTCAGGCTTACAAGCAGATATTCGAAATAAGCAAGCATTGTTTTAACTGAAAGTACGTGTGCTTACAGTGGTTGGATGGAACTACTGTCAATGTGCTTTTGCTTTGTGTGATTGGTCAAAAAACTTATAAAGTAAGTTGTAACACTAAGTTCTTTGTCTGCTGCCTGGGATGTGAGCTGATGGCATCTTCCCATTGTCATAACCATGTAATGAGACTGATGCTGGAAAATAAAACAGCTCAAGGCACGTTCCTCAGCAGTCCCATCTCGTTTGTGATTTGTACATAGACCATGGCCAGCGATAAATGGGGAGTATTTTTATAAAGTTATTTGTTTCCCACATTATTTCTTCCTTCTGTAATTTATGTGGATTAAATTATGTGAATGTGTAGTGTTCTGGATTTGTACAACAAAGATACTTTTCTTTGGGGTATCAGTGACATAAATAACAATGACTTTTGAAAGGTGAGTAGTAAAAGCCTTGAAGCACCATTTCACAGGTGAGCAGTGAAATGCTAAGGAATATATGCAGTATTGTGAAGGAAAGGCATAAGGATAAAGAAAATTTTGATTTCCCAAAACCAACATCATGATTGTCTCCTGACAAAACTCAGTGAATACTTCTCTTCCACCTATCTCAACACAGCGCATTTTAAAAAATATACAAATATTTCTTTTTGTCAATTTTTGATCGAATCCTTTCAGGTTTTTTGTTTCAAAACAGTACTTTGACCAAAAGTTTTAGAATTTGTGCAAATGAGTTCAATAATCACCTATCTACCCCAAAATCTTTTGCCCCAAAACCTTATTGTAGATAGATATATGACTAGAAAGTTCTTGGGGAAGCAAGGAAAAGAGTTCATCCAGTCTATCTACAGGTGGGCTGTGAGTGATTCATGCCCTTCCATGCTCCCATGGTCTCATGGGCAGCTTTAGGTATGAAGAAAGCAGCAATTCTATCATCACCTCAGGATATTTCAATCCCCTCTGCTTCAAACTACTCTTGCTTACAAGCTGATCAAAGTGAACACAAGAATACAGTGTTATCAGCTTAATATACCTCCTATATCAGGGCGTTCTGCCTTTGTCTGGGTTGTTACATACCAGGGATAAAGCAGTTTGTTCTTGGCTCATAATACAGAAAGGGAGGTGTGTGGGAAAGGTGTCTTTGAAGCAGAAGAGGAAAGTGGCTTTAATGCTGCATTTGTCTTCTTTTAGAGAAACTTCATTCTCTTAAGTGGTTTGAGAGAGGCCCATAGGAACAACCAGGAGGAAGGGTGAAAGAAGCTCATATGGAAAAGTGAGTTTTGAAAACAGAAAGTTGGGTCATTATTGTCAAAGGCTAGTGATAGAGAATGTCAGTGTGCTGTTAAATAATGAGAGTGTTGGCTGCCCTGGTTCAAAGGTGCTTTGGAAACATGGAGACTTCGTGCTTTGTAAAAGGTTAAATACATATAATTATTTATACTGACACTGATGCTCTAATGGGGCAGCAGCTGGAATAGCTGGGCAGAGAACAGCAGCATTCATGTGTCTCACTAAGAACTGCTCCCAGATCAAGACCTCGAAGGCTGTGATGACACAGGGAGTCAGGGAGCAAAGAAAAGCAGCTGCCTTGGGATGCATGTGATAAAACAAATTGACAGTCTTCTTCCCAGCAAGCCTGACACTGGCACAGGGAAAAGGAGTGGCTAATGGGGAAAACTGCATCCATTTTCTTCCCTCAAAATCTCACAAAGCAAGAAGCATATGTGAGTGATTACAGTAATGAAATGTACAGATTGGACACAAAACACAGCTTTAAATCCAAAAAATGCCTGTTTAAATGGCACTGAGGAAAATTCACGGTCTCATGGACCTTCAGAAGTATTCTGCTAATTAAAAAAATAAAAAGCCTTGGTTTTGTACGTGTAGCAGCCAGTGCTGCAGTATTCAGGGAGGCGAACATTAGCTTGAATTCTTTCTTACCTGCTGGCCAATACCAATAATTCTGTGTGTGTGGGAGAGAAAACCTTTCCTACAATCTGATCTGCACATGGCTGGTAACAGGGTTTTGCTCTGTCTCCATCACTTTGCTGGTTCACACACCTTTCCATGGCAGTCTTTATGTGACCCCATTCCTAAGGGAACCAATGCACTTAAACGCTTAGGCTACAGTCTGCTGCATTGGACCCTTCACTCTTGCCACTAAGTCTAACTAAACATTCATAATGCCACAGTTTGTTCTCAGTTTTAACAGTGTAAACCTGGGCTAATTTCACTGTAACGGACAAACTTGCTTGTGATTTATACCAAGGGTAACTAAGCTCACACACTGCTCCCAACAGCATATTTTTGAGAAAGATTGGGCTATTTTTGCCATTACATTTCTGAGCCTGCTTCCCTTCTGATGCTCTGCCCACTCAAGGTGTAACTGCAGCAAGTGCAGACACAGATCAGTTACCATCAGGTAGCAGGAATATCAGTTGCAGAGAAGACATTTTGACCTAGATCTGGGCTGCTTTCACAACCTCCTCATTGCCAGTTTTCACAAAACTTGTAAGAACTTTAACATCCATAAATCTGCAAAATTTAGTTGAAACTGGCCAACAGGCACAAAAGCTATGTAAGGTAGAGGAAATAATGTAAATGCAGAAAGAGACCACACATATAATTGAATAAGTCTTGTTTTCTTGGCAAGTTAAATAATATTACAACTAATTTTTTAATTGAAAGACAAGTCTGAGCCAAAAATTATTGGTCAACACATTCTGCCTTTGAATATGCTGGTTTAAATCCACCTGCAAGAGTATGGATGGAAAAGGAGATTTATCTGTTAAAATTAAGAAGACAATGTGGTTACTAAATGTTAACCATCACAGTCTGAAAACTCTGTGGAGAGATTAAAGCATTTTCCAAGACCTCTCAAAGTGATGAAGCAATTTCCAAATGAACTCTGGCTGGAAACAGTGATACAAACATGATACTGGCATCCTATTCTGCAGACACCGCACGCGCCCTCGTCTCCAGCTGTAAACTCATGCTCACCAACTGTAATTAAACCTCACACAGAATAGCTTCATTCCTTGGTTTATCTGTGGTGACAGGTTCATGTTACCTTGTGAGTTCTCAGGCTGCTGGGCTGTGAGGTGGGTCCAGCTCCCCTTTGGACACAAATGTGATGGTAACTCCAGCTAGGGGAACGGGCAGCTCATGGCATTGAGAGGAAGGCAGTGAAAGTGCTCCTAATCTGGCTGATGTGGCACTTGATCATGGAGATGATGTTCAGGAGATAATGGAGATAGAAAGAATAGAGGTTGATAGTGAGAGAGCAAATAGCAACTGTCATGAGGGTGGTAAAACCACTATACTGTGGTTTTACCCCAAAGCTGTGGATCCCTTGGACACCACCCTGCTTCATAAGGAGTGTCAGGCACTCTGGGAGACTAGAAAGATGCTGTCAAGGATGATTTGTGCAAAAAGACACATTCTGAAGAGGATCATTGTAGGCACACAGTTTGGGGTAATTGGGAGTGGGGCTGGCCCAGCCTCATCCGCAATGGGCATAGCTGAGAGCAGCAGGTGAGCAGCACTGCCAGCAATGAGCCATGGAGTGCCCAGGGGCACTGAGCAACCACCAAAGGGAACAGAGGGCACACAGGTGCAGTGCATCAACAGGAGGGGATAAAAGGTTAAGAAAGAGCAGACCCTTGCAGCCTTCTGAAGTGCCGTGATGTTACTCTGTATGGGCAGATACCTGATCTTTCTGATGTGGTATGGTGTTACTGTGTACGGGTTGAAACCTTCTCAAATTGTGTGGTGATGCTCTGTGTATGGTGGCTGTCTCAGCTGTGATAGGTCATAGGTTGTTCTCATGTAGTGGCCTCAGAGATAGCTCAGGCATAATGTCTAAGGTTTTGTGCTGTAGAGAGAGGCTTTTGTTGAGTCTCTGCTCCCTAATGGGAGTTTCTCATGGTGAAGTGTGTGTGCACAGAACTTGCACATCTGAGGTTCCTGTGCAGCCCCAGTCAGGGGATACTCTGTGAAGGGGCCATTCAGCAGCATGGAATGGCACTGCTTGGATTCCCACAGGGATCCCCCACTTCTCCTACCATTCTTGTTCCTTTTGGGGTGCATTATCTCCATGGGCATCATGCAGTCAGCTAAGGAGATCCTCTGAGGCTGCTGGAGGCAGAGGAAGGAAAAGAGGCAAGGTGGAAACAGGTAAATGCAAGATATCTTCTGTATGCCTGGAGGACCACACCCTGCCTCCCAGGAATAAAAACATGAAATAAAGAGATAGTGATGTAGAGAGAGAAGATTTCTTTCAAGCAAGTCTTGAAAACAAAGTCTTTAAATGAAGGAAGGTTGTCAGCTCTTTCCAGCAGGATCTCTTGCACAGGTGTCAGCACACTGAGGGATTCTAGAGCACAGATGAAAAACCAATGCAGAGAAAGTTGATCCTCTCTAATGTCTGTGATGTATTAATGCAATTTCTATCATAAATATGAAACAGAAAGAATTGATGGAACATTAGCTTTGAATAAGGTGAAGTAGCAGACTCTTTGATAGACAAGTTTAATTTTTGCTGTCATCCATGTAGGTGGAAATTTGTAGTAAGTAGTCTGCTGATGGCAGTTGTGTTAAGATCACTTTATTCTCACCCAGATCAGAATCTGATGCTTAGCCTTTGAAGTGTTAATTTCTGAAAAGTCCTATTGGCACAGCACAGAGTGTGTAGTCACTGTCCAAAAACCCTTCCCAGACTAATTGCCAGCCTCCAGCATGTAAAACCCTAATGACTTAAATGGAATTATTGTAGAGTCAAGCTAAAGGAAGGAAAATGAGAAGTAAATCAGAGTTTTTGGTGTGAGTAATAGCATTGTTCAAGAACCTGTACCGTGTGTCTTAATCAGCAGTCCTGCACCATAATTGTCTGTTTGTTGTGCAATGTTCCTAGAGATTCTTATGCTATTTATACACCATACATAATCCTCATAAGTAAATTAACAGCATTTCCTAAGGCTCAAAATCCTTTCTCCTATTCATCTCTTTTCACTGGTCTCAGCTCTTTCTCTCCATATTTTCCCAGGAGCATAACTATATTTGTTGGAAAGCCCAAGAAAGAGCAGTATTGTGTTCTTAATGACAGAGGCAATTGAGACACTTTTGGAAGAAAACCAGATGGGAGGGCTCTATTTAAGGTCATGCATTTTAATCTCTCACTTAAAAAAATATCCTTTCCAGCTACTTCTCTGAAAACTTATCACAGCCAACATACAAATCAGGAAAATTTATCCAAATGAATCCATTTGAATGCTATATTCATTACTTCTGTTAAAACACACTCAGTAGAACTAGTGTCTCTGAAATACAGGTCACTGGTAAAAAAAAAAAGCTGTATCACTATGACAGCATCAACCATGTGTTGCTTTTATGCTGTATAATTCCTGCTTTATAAATAATAACGTATTGAAGGACTTAGATGAGAAATCCTATTAGGGAAGATTTAGGAACCAAAGAATTTTTGTTTATCCTCCTCAGACTGGCATCCTACCTCTTACAACTTGGGTTTTTTCCCCTGGGCTCTCGCTGAAAGCTTCTTTTGGAAGTTTTAAACAGTTAAATGAGGTTCAATTAAATACTGAACGTCTTGATCAAAAAATACTTATTTGAATGTGTACTTTGGGGTCTCTCTGGAAAAGAAAGTGTGTGTAGGAGGAGCTGGAAGGAAACATTTTAGCTTTCATGCTTGAATATTAACTGTGCATTTGAAAAACACTTTCTTTTAAAATAAACATGTCTATTTATAAATATGCTTTGGACTTCTGACAAGTAGCAGCCTATGGGTCTGATTCTGAGCTTTTGTACCTGTGCAACAGCCTCCAAAGTGTCCATGTGCAGGAAGGAACAAAAATAGGCAGATAAATTGGTCAGATAGATGAGACTGAAACTGCTTTCTACACACTTAAGTATTTTCAAAGGAAGTCAGAAAAGGCATTTATGAGAAAAGGAGCTGAAACTGAAACATTGACCATGCTTAGGAAGACAATAATCTGATTTTTCAGCCCTGCTTCTAATCAATCTTATGCCCTCGTGTCTTCTACAAGCTGCATTACCTCATCCACTGTGCTCTGGTTAGCAAAGGATGACAGTACTTCTTGGTTTCACCTTTGGAAGTGCCTGCCAGGGCTGCTTTATGGCTCCCTCATTTCTCTGCCATCCAGCCCTGCTTAGCAGAGGATGAGAGAGAAATAGAACTGCTGGGACTCAGCTTGAGTGCTGGTAATGAAGGGAAATGTTACATAAGAGATTAGCACTATTAAATTCATTGTGCATTCCAGAGATCAATTTAATAATGGATTACTTTACAGGAGACAAATCTTGGATTTCATATGCTTATTGAAGAGTTCCTTTTTTTTTTTTACCCATTTCCCAGGTTCCTTTGATAAAAATTCAAAGGGCCACTACTAAGAGTACATATTGCTTGCTATTGTGATCTGAGGACTCAGTTATAGGATAAAAAATAACACTGTCAGTACCCTGAGGGCACTAACAACTCTTGATCACCCTGAGCAGCATCACCTGGGGTTTCCACCCACCCCTTCTGCCCTTGGTCCAGGAGCATCAGTTAAACATAGGCCTAATGTCCTAAACCCCTGTGCCCTCTTCTGCACCCTGCCTGAGCTCCCTAAATGTCAGCCCCATTTTATGTAGAGCCTCCTGTAGGAGCAGAGCACCAGCTCAGCTTTTCAGCTGCTCTATCCAGAGAACCTGAGATAAAGACAATCTCTGTGGTGTTAACTATAGTTCCCTGTGTCTCCACTTGCATTTGTGATGTTTTCATAAAAATGAATGAAGAAGCCAGTGGCTTCTGGGTGATATGAATTGATGAGTGATGGAGCACAAAGTGGCCAGAGTTGTCTGACACAGCAAGGGGTTTTTTCTGCCAATTTGAAATATCACTTGGTGTATATATATTATAGATTATGAATAGCCTGGTTAATGTGTGATTCCTCCACTTGATTGTAGATGTGAATTGTTTTGAATTTGAGACTTTTTTTGTTGTTGGTTTTTGTATTCAGTTCTTTGGAAAGAATCCTGAGACATCCATTTCCATAGAGGAAAAAATATACTTTCTCACAGGAGTAATTCTCAGCTACTGCATCTGGGAACACAGAAAACCAGTGCTCAGAGAGTCTGATATCCTCAGTTCCTTTGTTAGCAACCTGTCAGTGTTAACATTGCTTTAAGAGAGGAGGTTGAAGTTCATGATTTCTTGTTTTCCATAACGCTCTTCTTCCGAGCTTGAAAATTAAATTTTACTCCCCTCTGATTTTTCCTTCTTCCTTTCTATTTGCTGAGAACTTAGTTTTGCTATTGTAAATTGAATATGAAATTGGATTTAGCTGAAATAGCTGTGCAGGGTTTAAATAAAATGGAAATGTTTTGTACCTTCAGGACTGTCTCTGATAAAGGCAGGATTAAAAGAGGTTAAATATAAGTTGCTTAAACTACCCCATGAAGGTTTTACAAATGCTTGAAAACATGTAGTAGCTCTGAAATTTTTGAAAAGATGGATCAATAGGTCCTGGAAAATTACTTTTCTGATAACCATACAGGAAAAATATTTGGTGGGGGATCCCCTGGACTGGCAGCTGAATGCCTTCATTAAAAGGTAATGGTTGTGAGGTTTTTTTGCAAAAAGTCACTGACTGCTTTGTCAGTTTTGTACCTGATTATTTGTGTTCTTTCTGGAGTTACCTTGCCCCACAGTTACTCTATTTAGAAAATGACAATTAAAAACACAGTAAGAAATAAACAGCTATTGTGCTTCTAGAGAAGTTCAGGGACATTTTGTTCACCTCCCCCTCCCTGCTGGAAATAATAAGGCAATCAGCTGAGTTATTGGTTTCTGACATGCTGCATGCATTCCCTAACTGGTACCATTTATTCCTCTGATTGAACAAGAACCTCTTTCATTTCTCACATGAAGACTTTTCTTTTGGGTGAGTGCATATTCTTCAGTGGGGTACAGTAACAACTGGGCTAATTTAAAAATATCTAGCTTGACAACCAGCAGCCATCTGTCTTTGGCACCACAAAGATGTATTTTGAAAGGGTCAATTTAGTCTGTAGGGAGTTCTAATATTATTGGTTCCCAGTTAAAACTGCCTTGAGAATTTCTGCATTACACTGCAGTCTGTGGACTGTACATAAACTGGTGGCAAATTGTTTTCATGCTGTATTCTATGAATCTGCCAGTGGAAGCTGTACAATCAGAAACAATATGAGATAAGCAATCAATTAAATAGCCTTATCAGTTAAAAAATTTGATTAGCTCTTAAATTTTTTCTTGATAAATTTAGGAGAATATTGTTCTGTCCTAAGAGTGTCAGCTCTCTAATGAGGCATTAGGGAGTAGAGGAAAAGGCTGCACAGGAGAGGATAATGCTTCTGGTGTAAAGAATAATACAGTAAATGTCTGAATTCTGAAATTCCCCAAGGAATAGCTCAGTGTGCCTCCACCATGAGAAAGGCTCAGCAGGGTGATGCTTCCCTTTTTGACAAGGAAATGATTAGCAAAATCCCATGACCACAGTTAATCTCTACCTCAGCTCTCAGGTGAATCAGGCCTCAGAGGAGGAGCCCATCAGAGCAAATGCTGTTTAATTGAGGGTGTTAACACTGAACACATTTCAGTGCCAGCCCTGCATTAGCACACACTAAGGGATATCCAGTACCAACTGCAAGGACCTTGCTGGTGGGTACTGAGGCAAGTAAAGGTTCCCTGTGCTGGGAAAAGAGATGAAAACCAAACTCACTGAAGGTTTTCAATTTCAAATATTGAACGAAATAAAATACTGTTAATTTCAGCCAGAAGAAAA
>NW_005054317.1:8651539-8669850 GCF_000277835.1 Geospiza fortis
CTCTGATGCAGGTTTAACTGATTTTTATATTTGCCTGACTCTAAAATGCAAATCGGGAACACAGTGCTAGCAAATTTGGAGCATTGCAGTCCCCATTTATAGGGAGCTTCCTCTTCCAAGCGCTTTTGGAGAATGAACAAGAGATTTAAAAAATAACACAGTCCATTTTAAGAGGTAGATGCACAATTATATACAAGTAAAACTTGGAGCACTAGGGGCTCATTTTTCTGACAGACCAGCTTAACAGCACTAGGGACAATGTATTTTAAAAGCAGCTGAACCAGCACAGGTTGCACTAGCAGTCCTTTCCCTTTGCATAAGCAAGGGCATAATTACATGCTTACAATGCATTTTGGATTTGCACAATTGGGCAGCCCTACACGTGTATCTGGAATGGCAGCCTCCATGTGGAAATGGCTTGCCTATTGCAGCTATTTCATGTTTAAAAGTAGCCACAAACACACACATGCACAAAAGAACTCCATCAGTGCTCATTACAGGGTATTGTGTCCATTGGCACAGATGGAAAACCTGCATGGGGAGGATGTCAGCATATTAATTCCTGAGAACCAAAGGCTGCAAAATCAAAATGTGGATTTGATCACTGGAAGGGATTTGGAAAGGCAGAGTTTGCAAAGTATTATCACTGTTTCCAATGTGTGTAGGGATCTCAGGTACACCTGCAGGCTGTCCCAGCAAAAGGAAACTGGGATCTGTTTCAATCCTGCATACTGACTTCAAGCACCCTAATTAACCACTCAACAGTAGGGCTTGTTGCTAATAACTCAGCTGGCTTTCCTGTGTGTTGAATGGGTTTGTTACTGGAATTTTATTTGCTTTAAGAAGTGTAATTTAGCATAAGAGATAGGTATAATATTTATTGAAGAAAAATAACCAAGAAATGCAAATAATTGCTAGTAATGTGTGAGGGTCAAATGCAACAACAGTATTTGAAAAATAGGTTTTGATCCATTGCAATTTGTCCAGCAAATAGAACAAATAATTATGAAAATTTCTACCATATGGGAAGAAAATAGAACAAAATACCTTTGTGTTTTGAAGGCATTCTGCTTGTTCTTCCTTTGATATGAGACTTCAGAAGAGACCTCGCTTTGGTGTCTGTGGATAACGTGCTGTAGCTTCTGCTTTGTGTTCTCTCACAAACTTCTGAAGCTGCAAAGAGGAAAGAGTGGGAAATGAGAAGATGCAAACAGAAAATGCAGGCAGCAGTGTATTTTACATCAGAATGTGGGACTGCTACATTTCACCTTTGTATCTTTTGCAGGAGGAATTGGGTGCCTTGGTTATGACAGAGGACAGACACGGAAATGTCTTGATGCAGTGGAGATTTATAACCCTGATGGAGACTTTTGGAGGGATGGACCCCCTATGCCTTCTCCCCTCCTTTCCTTACGAACCAACTCCACCAGTGCAGGCTGCGTGGAAGGGAAGCTGTACCTCTGTGGAGGATTTCATGGAGCAGGTACTAAAATGAGTCCAGCATGCTCTGTGTAGTTAAAATCAGTTCCACTGGACACAGACTGACCTGATGAGTGATCAGCCCTATCAGGTGGCACTGGCATGCCCTGGAGTCACAGACCTGATTCTGCACTTTGGCCTGCCAGCTCCTAATGTCAACATGAATTGGGTTCTGTTTAACTTTTGCTTTTTTCCTTCACAAAACACAAAAATTTAAGGATGTTTCTGATCTGTTTCTAAACCTGTCCAAATCTAAAACCTCAGCAGAATTATTCTGGGTTCACTTTTAGAGTTAGAGAAATGAGGAGCTTAGTGTTTTATGGACATTAGAGAACTTGGGCACGTTTTTTGAAGATTAAGGCCCTGTCCATCAGCCCTTAGCTATGTTATCTCACTCTGCCTGCTTACTTACATGCTTTTTGTAATCAATGTTGAAAAACCTTGTGTACTTAATGAGGGCCCTGGGTAGGGAACTGAGATACAAAATGGCTGAAGATCCAGATCTGGTGATTTTAAATAATCTTAGCCCCAGGGACACCTTTCTTCTTTTAAGTCTTCTTCCTTCCAACTTTGCTTAGCCTTATCTAGATCTCCAGCGCCTATAACCTATTTTTTTTCATTATAAATGCAAAGGATTGCAAAACAAGCACACTTAAATGATTCTGCTATGAACAGCTGCCACCCCAAATTCCTTTCTAGGAGAAAGCAATAGCACAGATAGCAATAGCAGTTATCCAGTGCTAATAAATATCATGTCAGCCTCACTGTTGACCAGGAATAGTGGTATCACTGGGAGATATGTCCTTCTCATTACAGTTTTACTTGTGTAACAAGCTCTAAACTTAAAGCTGCTGTTATTTTAGAATGAGGATTTTCATCAGCTAGTTCACAACTTGCCTTCTGCTTTCATTCGCTACTGTTTGAGGAAGCTGCTTCCTGAAAAGAATTGTTAGGCATGTTCCATGTCATCTCTGATGGAAGTTCTGTGACGTCAGAGAAATTTTGCTTATCACAAATCTCTGTGTTTCCATAGCAAACCTTGTGCCATTCTAGTTGTGTTTTTTCTCAGCAACATTATGAAAGAGCCTAAAGTCAGTGGGTAAAAATTTCAAAAGGCTAATCATGGGAAGTGGTTGAGTCACCATCCCTGGAGGGAGATAAAAGATGTGTAGATGAGGAGCTTGGGTACGTGGTTTAGTGGTGGGCTTGGCAGTGCTGGGTTAATGGTTGGACTGGATGATCTTAAAGCTCTTTTTCACCCTAAACAATTTGATGACTCTGTGATCATTAACAGTGAAAAATGAAGCAATTTTTTCCAGATGACTAACAGATTAATATGAGATTTTCTGACTAGTGTAACTTCAGAGCCATAAAAAACACTTTCTGTACAATGCCACCACGTTCTGTCACTGAGTCATGTATAAAGGGTGGTTGTTCTGGGAGAGGCTGAAAGTCCTCCTGTGGATTTCAAGAAGGCTGTCTTTTGTATATTTGTATAATGCCAGCTCAATGGGGTCCTGATTCCTCCTCTACCATTGCAATATCTGTCATTATGTATAGAACTCCTTTGTACTAATAGTGTTATTTAGATTGGAAAACAAGAAGTCAAAGTTAGAAAATGCCAGTTTTGCAGTTACCTGTGCAACCTGAATTCTGACCCCCTACATGAGCATTCTGTACACCAGTAAAGAAGTGGTGTGCAGTTGTGCTGTTAGGCAGTCATTAACAAGGCAGCCAAAATAAGAGTCTCACTGTCAAATCAAGTGTAACCACATAGTTTAGGAGCTGAGAGGAACCTGTGCCTTAAACACAGGCTTCTTAATGTGGCTTGCAAGTTAGTACAGGAAAAGGGCTTTCTAAATGGTCACAACAAAACAGCTTCTGGCTACATCATCAAGACAAGGATGGGCAGAGGCCATGAGCTGAGGGTGGAGATGTCACCTGGCTGGCCTCTCTCCCTGGCCACGTGTTCTCTGCATGCTGGAAAGGGTTCTTGCCTGATGAAGAGAGGGTTATTACTCTTTGGAGTGAGAGAGGGTTATTACTGCCACGTGGGAGCTTGGAGAGGGTGACTTGACCCTGCACTTTCACAATTACAGCTGCTCAGCAGCTTCAAGGTACAGAACAGCATGTGCTTCTGCTGCTTTAGTAGAAGATACTATTATTTTAGAATGTGTTTGTTTGGTTTTGGTCTTTGGGCTTCTTGGCATGTCACTTTGGTTTTTGTGAGGGATGTGACTGAAAGAGGATATTCCAGTTTTACAAAACATTGTAATTTATTTTCATCCAGTTGGAGTTCTTGGAACAAGCTAGAAGCACAGCTGTAGTCTTTGGGTTTTCTGCCTGCTGAATGCCAAAGGACTGCTGTGATCATTCAAGAATAAGCACAGCAAAGAAAAAAAAAGAAAGGAAAATAAGCTAAAATTACTGCTGCAATTGAAGTCTTAGCCTATAGGGCTGAAACTAACCCTCTGTATAATATAGATCTGTCCTAATCTCTTCAGCCTTCACTTGCCTTTGCATTTTCTTAAACCCACTCTTGATCCAGCAGGAAGCTGACCTGGTAAAGACATTGTTTCATGTTGATTTTTGACGGGTATGTGTCATGCTCTATATGCCTTCCTGCATGTGTATAGACCGAAGTGGATCATTAGGGCCCAGAGATGCTGTAGCCAAAGCTGAAAAGCAGCTGCTTAAAAGGCCCTACATTTGAAAGAAAGGATAAGTACTGCTCACCTACCATCTTTTCTGAGTCCCATGTGACAACTGAAGTTTTGTGATGGCAGGATTCCCATTCCATATGTATTGACTGTCACAAATCCTTGTCTGCCTGAAGGGAAGACAAATGGTGCAGCTCTAACATCATCCCCAGGAGAAAAGGAAGAAAAACTGCAGCTACTCTAGAGGAAAGTCAGCTTGGCCAGATGACAGTAGCAATAGGAGTCCTTCCAGAAGATGAGTGAACTCCAAAGTGTATTCAAGCTCCCTCTGAACTGCAAGGAATATTTTTCAGTGTTGAGATATGTTGGAAAGGCTTGTAAGGCTTCCCCTGCTGAGGCTTGCTCAAGTTAGAAGCTTGTTCAAAGCTGGCCATGGGAGAGGAAAGGGGATTAATTCAGCTGAAGCTCAGACACTTCTCTGCAGTGCCTACACTAAGACCTTGGTAACCCTGGGCTCCCTGCAGCAGATGGAGAACCACAGACACTTCAGAGGGAGATTCAGATCCTTGGTGCTTTATATCTGCTCTGAAGGAGCAGAAAGAAATTCAGAATTCAGAGGAGCTGTCCTTCTCTTAAAGCTTCATGTTTAAATCAGGATGTGAGGGATTCTAACTTGGCTTACCTAGGGCAAACACATCAA
The DNA here is from genome assembly GCF_000277835.1 of Geospiza fortis. Classification (NCBI taxonomy): domain Eukaryota; kingdom Metazoa; phylum Chordata; class Aves; order Passeriformes; family Thraupidae; genus Geospiza; species Geospiza fortis. The sequence goes on from NW_005054317.1 coordinate 8,656,379, forward strand.
GAGCTTGGTGTCTGGTTTGATGGTGCAAACATCTGAGAGAACCTCTGTATTGTTATCACTAGCTGACTAATGTTATATGTTTTTACAGTTGTAAGCACCCAAAAAACACACTTCCTGTTTTGAATCTGTCTCCTCCTTAGTGAGACTTGCAAAACTTCATCTGTTGTCCAGTTGTTTATACAAATTATTTCATTTTCTACTAAAGCTTCTATGGTAAACAGGAGCCATTAACCTGCTTGTCTCAGCTCCAGCTCATGAAGCCTTGTGTCACAAATGTCATTTTCTAGCACTGTTGTAGCATTCATCAAGATAATCACACGTTTTAATTTTTTTCCATTAGTTTATAGTTCCGCACAGAGCAAAAGCATTACCCCAAGTATGAATACTCAGCAGGGCTCAGTGTGCAACAGCCAGCCAGATTTCTGCTAAAATACTGCCACATTGCAGCCTGACTGTACAGTGTTCTTGTTGATGTGTTTTCTTTTCATTGAACAAAAACCTGTCAAGCTGCACAGGTTGACAGCTACTGACATCAGCCTGTGCCCAGCAGAAGCAGCCTCATTAGTGTGGCTCCCTGATGGAGGGGGAGCAGCTCTTCAGGTATGCAGGATTACACCCTTATAAAATGCCTGCCAGATCAGGTTCCCTTTCTTTTTGACTGCTTCTGAGCATTATAAATGTTTTTCTGGCAGAAGTAATCAAAGAAAAGGTGTGTGCCTGCTTACTGGGGCCATGTCATCTGCTGTCATTGTCACTTGTAGCCTGTATCTGGTGGCTGGGGATTGTAGCTTTAGTTTCAGGCTATAGATGTTGGTCCAGCTGTCTGGAAACTGAAATCCAGAGCTGAGTTGTTGGGTTTTTGTGTTTTGTTTTGGTTTTTTTTTTTTACCTCAAAGCATCCTGGCTGTATCAGTGATAGTGTGGCCAGCAGGACCAGGGCAGTGACTGTCCCCCTGTACTGGGCACTGCTGAGGCCACAGCTCAAATCCTGGGTTCAGTTTTGGGCCCCTCACTACACAAAGACATTGAGGGGCTGGAGTGTCCAGAGAAGGGCAAGGGAGCTGGGGAAGGGGCTGGAGCACAAACTTCCTTGGGACTGGCTGGGGGTGTTTAGCCTGGAGAAAAGGAGGCTCAGGGGGAGCTTATGGATCTGAAAGGAAATTGTAGCCAGGTGAGGGTCGTCTCTTCTCCCAGGTGTAACAAGTGACAGGACAAGAGGAAGCAGCCTCAAGTTGCACCTGGGAAGGCTTAGACTGGGTATTAGGGAAAATTTCTTCACTAAAAGCACTGTCAAGCACCGGAATGGGCTGCCAGGGTCAGTGGTGGAATCACCATCCCCGGAGGTGTTTAAAAGCCGTGTAGGCACTGAGGGATGTGAGTTAGGGGTAGCTCGGCAGCGCTGAGTTAACGGTTGGACTTGGTGATCTTAGAGGGATTTTCCAACCTAAATTATTCTGTGATGTTAATTAAAACGCCACCTCTACTGTGATACTGTTATCCATGTGACATCAGCTGATGTGCAAAGTACAAGCACCTCAATGCAGATTATGAAATGTTTAATAGATCTGCTCTTAGCAGCACATATCCCCTAAAAGGTCTCATAATTTCATCAGGTAATGGGGCTTTTTGTGGAACTGTCTATCTATGAACTGGCAGTTTTGCCATCTCCCTCCTGTGTAGCTTAGAGCAGAGGAGGTGAATGTACTTCCCTAACATGTATATTGAAAATTTCTGTAATGTGTGTAGTTTCATGTGGTACCAGAGCTGCTTAATCCAGTTTTGGTATTTACTTACTCATATCAAGTAGAAATAATTTTTTCTCTTGAATAGTGTTACAGCCAGAGAAAGGAAGAAGGGAAGAAATATCTATGAAATGGACATACAAGAACCTAAATTATTTTGTGCTTGTAACTGTTACCCCGGATGGGTGACCATGATACAGAGTCCTACTACTTGTGTTAATTTTGATTCTTAAAAAAATAAACCCAAAAAACAACTTACAGTTAATTAATTTTCTAGTCTATTCTTCCTCATTTACATAATCTGCAATCCATGCATTGGAATAGAAGCAGCTCTGCTTGCAGCAGTGCAGAACTGTGTAGTAATTACTATATTCCAGCTGAGCTAATGAGTTTTTATCTCCACACTGCCCACTCCTAATGGCAGACTAACTTAATACTTACTTATTTTGACTAATCTCCCATGGAAGCTGTTCCCCTTAGTCTCCTCCATTATGTGATTTAGATGGAGAATCATTCCAGTGCTTGTTTTTTATTATAGTGGTTATGGAACATTACTGGAATTAAATATAGACATATTAAGGAGTCTGGCACAGTAAATACTGCACTTGTGAAGCTTGGGGGTTGAGAGATTGGAACAAAACCTGGTTCTCCAGCACCTTCCCATGTTCCCAGCTAAATAAAGCAGAGGTTCAAACCCCGGGCTGCTTATCTGCAGCACTGTTTGTTTCCCTCTGTTAAAATTTAGTGTGCACAGATGAATAATTAAAGTTCTCCTGCCCACAGTTGTTGCCATTAGAATAAATATTCCCACCAATGGAAGGGATTCAGAGCCCTTGTGTTTTGCTCTGCTCAGGGCTGCAGGCACTGCCATGGCTCTGCAGCTCACAAGCCACATCCACCCCAAAAAATGCAGCTTGACCTTTCACCAAATTCTCCCCCAGCACCAGCATGAGCTGCTGGCACTGGGAGAGACCTCTGCAAATGATGCCTGCCCAGGGAGGGCTGCTCATCTACCCTGCTCATTAGCTGGAAATGTGCTGCCATAAATGAGGCCAAATCAGGTCAGGGGAATTGCTGGGCAGCAGCACCTGCTCATTTCACATCTAAATTTGACCTTCTCACTCTCTGGAAGTGGTATTAGCTATTCAGTCCTGCTTCTTACTGAGGCTCATTTATTGTTTATAAAGGATTAATGAATGATTAATAGATATTTTAATGCATTTTAATTAATTGCTGAACAGGTCAATAGGTTGTTCAGAAACATGGCTTGTAGCCATGTATGACATCAACTGTGTTCAAAACTGTCGTGCACAGTCTAAACATGTTTTATATCTTCTATAAATTATATATGAACCCATTGTAAGGCATTTAGAAACAGTATTTCAGAACAGGCTGAGCCAAACAGTTCTTGCTCTGATTTGCTGGTTTTACCCGTATGAATTCATATTACATTCACTCTCTGCCTCTGTAACCTGTGATCTGCTATCACCTGCTTGTGAGACTGTGCATGAAAGAGGCCTTGGCCATGAAGAGCAAGCAAAATCTGGAAAGATTTTAAAAGCTTAAGCAGTTGGGTCAGTCCTAAGGATAACAGCTGAAGCAACTGAATTAGGAGCTCCCTTCTGTAGACCAGCCCATTCTTTATATATGTATTTAATTTTCGTATCCATTGATTTGTGAGTGAATGGGTGGCTCATTAATCTATGGTCCTGAAGAATTGCACAGCAGATCAGGACGAGAGAGGACCTGTCTATGAGAATGAATATCTTACCTTACTCCATGCAGGTGCTGGGAAAACAGCAAGCTGCCACAGTGGTAAATTGAAGCCCCCACCTTCCTCCCAGCTTTGGGTGTGTCTGGTGGGATACACTGCCTGGGTACTTCACCTGGCCAGCCTTAAACAGCCCAGCCAAGCTCCCTCTCCTGTGGATTCTCTGCCTGCTCCTGCCCACAGGCACAGATGATGGATGGCCCTGACCTAGTGAGGGTGCTGCCTGTGTCTCACTGGTAGAGTCAGGGAGCAGCTCTCGCACACAAATGGGATTGAAGGCTACAGACTCGATGAACTTATTATTTTTCCTACTGCAAATGAGGAGCCAGGACATCTGGTAGTAATGATCTAAATGCACTTCTATCCCATTGTGACACAAATATGAATTCCCAGGTCACCTAACTCCACCTCATGTAATTATGAAAGCAGCTATTAGTGGTGAGGAAGATAAGTAGCAGAGGCTAGTCCCATGTGTTTGAAATCATTCTCTGGTGCAGCTAATGGCATGAAAAAACAGGTACAAACCAGCAGTGGAGACTGAACTGATCCAAGGCAGCTCTGGGTGGCTGTTTGGTGTCAAGAACTGGGCAAACAAGGGAAAGAAACACCTGAGTAAATATTTCAAGGACTGTTGAATTGGCAAGCACCTTGTGATATTCAGGTGCTTTTTTCCATGACAAGAACAGAGCAGACAGCATTTCAACTGCTACAGGTTTGGTGTCTTTTTTTAAAATTTATTTATATAAATTGATCTATGGCAAAAGAATACTGAGCATATTAGGAACCTTCAAACTGGAAAGGAAAAAAGGTTGTTGTATCAGCCTGAGAACCAACACTAGGAGGAGCTCAGACAAGTGGCCTGTGAGGATGTCCTAGGGCACAGATCTCCAGGACAGATGTGACACCGAGGCTTTTCCCAGCACACAAGGTGGTCCTGCTCTGAATGAAGTTGCTGAGGTGCTGCTGGTCATCTAACAGTGTGTCAGTGTGGCTCTGTCACTGCTGGAAGGCAGGGGAACTTGTCCCAGAATACTTTTTTTGTTGTTGTTATCTTTGCTCTGCACTGTTGCAGAGGCATCATGACTTGTGGCTTGGCACCTGCTCTCACTGTCTTCACCACTCTGCTTCCTCATTCCTGTGCTGCACCAACCTCCCAGCTGATGTCCATGGGCTTCTGCAAGAAACAATGAAATATCAACCACATTCCAGCAAACTTGCCATAGGTGTCACTCCAGTGAATGGAGATTCAGAATGGGTTGTTTTGTTTTTTGTTTTTTTTTAAGTTCAATCCTCTGGACAATGAGCAGGCTACAGCGGAATGAATTTATTTGTCTTGGCTTACAAATGTAATAGCTGTGTGCTTAGTAGTCCTGGATGAAGCATGGATTTTCTACCTGCTAAGCATATTGCTTAATTCTTCTACATCTGCCTCCCTTTAGCCCTCTCAACTCAAAACCTGACAATTGTACCTCAATTTTCAGTTACAAATGAGAAAGAAAGGTCCAAAAAAGGTGGTAATAAATACTATTGTAATATGGAAAGTTGTTCTTTCATTCCCAGCCTTCAAATCAGAATTGCAATGTGATTAAAAAAAATCCATCAAAACACCCACAAAGAAACAAACCCCAACAAAGCAAAAAAACCCAAAAAACAAAACAAAAAACCAACAACAACAAAACAGATGAAAAAGCAGATGAAATATTTATGTTGCCTGCAGTCATACTGTGTGTCTTTCCAAGAATCGTTCATCCTGATTTATGTTCAATCCTGATTCAAATGGCATGAGAAAACTTATGGCATAAAATGAAGTGTGGCCATATTTGGGGAGTGAGTCACAAACCTTTCCAAGAAAAAACAAGATTGTGTATGTGAAAGGCAGGCAATCACTTACTGAAAATTAATATTTTTGTTCTTTCTGCACATTCAAGGAAAAAAATAATGTGAAAGAGTGTTTTGTTTGCAGACCAGAATATAAAAGTTAATCTTAAAACTAATTTTGCTTTGACTACTGTATTTGCATATATAAAATAGAGTTTTAAGAGTCATAAATGGAACATTTTCAGGTGTAATTTAAGTCTTGCACTGGGAAGAGATGGATTTGTAGGCTCACTGTTAACCTTTAGTCTGGACTTGTACATCAAGAGGGCAAAACTGTACCCAAAGAGTTCTGACTCTTTAACACACCACAATTTCTGGTGGGGATTAAGTTACACTGGGATTAATGATCCCTCTGCTGGTTTAGCCTCTTTCGTTCCTGAGTATGAAAAAATCACTGTTTTACTGCTGGAAAAGGATCTGCATCAGGGTTAGGTTTGTACAATTGGAATAATTCTAATCTAAAGTGGTTTAAATCCCATGCAGAAAAACACAGTGTAAGAAAGTTTCTTAAAACTTCTCATGGTTAAACAAGAAGATGCAGAAAAACAATGCCTCGTTTTGTAGAAATAAAATGAGTGAAACCCTTTCATTAGGTGAGGTGCTCGTCTGGTGAGGCAGCATAATGCTGAGGACAGAGAGTTGTGTGCATGGCTTTTTAAGAAGGTAATCTCTGCAATACAGCCAATTTCATTTAGTAGGTGTCACATGATTCTCCTGTGAGCAAAATAATCTGCTATGATATTGCCTTTTTAAAATTGCAATTAGATAAGGCAAATCAATGAAGAAGAATCAGGAATTATTTGTACCTTTGAGCTGTTTATTGGGATTAAAGCCCAAATCCAGCATTATAGCCTGGAATCAAAGGTGACATTCTCTTTGGAAAGCACCACCTTTTCTGTTGTTTTTACCAAGAAAAAATAAGATTAAAAAGAAGGCTTAGGAACTGAAGGTTTTCAACTCATTTTTCTTTTAAATAGAAAAGGTGTAATGTTTTTTTCTGAAGTATGACTATTTTGAGCAGTGCTTTGCCTCACATGAACTTTCTCATCTAAACGGTGCTGCTTAATTTCTTTTAAACAAGATAAGACTAGAGAAATTATTGCTTCTCTTGACTCTTTTTTCTCTCCCAAGGGTTAAGAGTTAACTAACACTGCTTGTGCTGCAAAGCAGAATTTCTAGCGTGGAACAAACCCAATCAGAATATCCCACAGAAAAGGGAAACAAGGGACATAAAGGTTGAGAGTCACCCAGGTCAGGAAAAAACACAGCGAGGCTTTTAAGGAAGGGTTGCTGAATCTGCCTTTGATGTTTTAATTATGAATTCTTTTTCTGAAGTGTTGCAATCACTCACAGAATGTCTTGGTTCCAGCATTTGATTATTTTTCCTGTGTTTGTCTCATTTTTGTCCTCATCCATGCCAAAGAAAATCCAGGCATAAAAATTTATTGCGTAAAAGAGATGATCTAATAAAAAACCACAGAGACAGGAGCCTCCTGTGTCACAGCTTTGGTCTGTTTGTGTTCCTGTATTTGCCTCAGGAAAAACCTCTTCACTCTTGCAGGGTCACACAGGAGTTTGCTGGTAGTGGCACATGTTATTTGTTTGTTCTTTTTCAATTGTGTCTTCTCTCTTCACATGTAAATGGCTTTTTTAGCAGCTTGCTGTCTTCTGTCTTGAATGGCTGCAGCCTTCCAATGTATTCTTATCCTCCTATAAAGTCCAGTTTCAATAAGCAATCCATCATAACCTGTTTCACAAAAAGGAATGGAACAAAGACTGTTCAGATGAGACTGTATCCTGCAATCTTACTCAAAGCTCCTGGAGAGTAAGCTTGTGGAGATCCATGAGAGCCCCAGAGGTCTGGCTCTGGACCAACAAAAGTTACACCACAATAAATTGTGACATAACAGGGGGGAAATAAGAACAGGTTGTGGAAGCTGGGGCAGAAAAGCTGTGCTGCCCTCCTGTATCCAGATGAAAGAGGGTGATGGTGAATGGGTGGTGAGTGGATTCCTTAGATAAGCATGACAAAAATGTGCACAAATGTCCACAAAACTTGTGCAACATCCATGTTCAGGACCTGCTGAAAACAGAACTGTCCTGTACCCACTCAGCAAGGGAGCCATTCCTGGGAGGAGGAGTCTTGTTTCCATCTGACCTCCCTGCATCCCAAAGCTCCTCCTTGCAGGGGAGCCTGGGGAGTATTTTAAATCCCACCACACTGCATCATTATAACATCAACACCAATTTTGCATGGAACCTAAACCATGACAGCACTGTCTTGGGGTACTCAACCCCCAGAGCTGCTGTCCCTGGAGAAATATGTGGTCTGTTTCCAACATGAGAAACAATCTGTGTCTCTGGGTGCTCTTCTGCTTTCATTCTTTTGCCTTCTTCAATCCTTTAGTGTCAGTTACATGTAAGGGCAGTGCCCAAACTATGAGGTGCAATTGGTAGGTGTGAGATAGGGCTGTTGCTGGGGGTTTGTTTGTATTTAAAAATTCCCATAAGGGATAACTGAATGGGAATCTCACTCTGGAGCCTGTAAATTTTATCCTGTCACCAGTCTCTTAAGACTCAATAAAACAGCATTGAGTATTCAATGTTTCTTGCTATGATGGTTCTTATCCTGGTACCTGTGAAGTGTCTGTCCTTGGAAGTCTGAGACCTGGCTTTTAAAATATCTCCCCTGAGGCTCATCTGACAGCAAAGCACATGCATGTCCTCAGCTCAAAATAAGGAAAACTTACGCTAAAGTTACTTGCTGTGAGAAAGCAACTTTAAGATGAAAAGAAAAAGTGAGCAGAAATGAAAGATGGTTTTATTTTTAGGAAAGATTGGTTTTGAGTAACAATTGTTGCAGAGCTCAGGACTCTTGTTAGCAAAGGAAGGGTTTGTAGTCTTGTATATTTTAATATAGCACTGCTGGTTCTCTGCATCATGGTGATTCTTTTATGTTTTGTTTGTCTTTGTAAAAAGCTTCTAGTCTGGAGATTGGCTGTGATTTAGTGGCATTCTTCTAACCTGCCTGTCCATGACAAATTCCTCAGCATTTCAGAACATCTAAAGTTCATCTAGAGCCTTGGAGGCTTTTTCTGTCTTTATTTCTCCCTAAATCACAGGATGTCCAGACTCTGCACCCAAGAAAAGCCATAGTATTGGAGTGCTCCCTGCAGCCTGAGAATTGCATCTTGGCTGGGGCAAAGAAAAGAACACACTGCATGCAGGCGTGCTTGTGAACAAGAGGCAATACTCTGTCTCTAAAAGATGAGCATCGGACCATTGACTACAGGATAAAATGCCACCTGCATACTTGTACAAAGATGGAGCACTTGATGCTTTTGTCTCTGCACCTGGCACCCAGAGTTTGAGGACTGAATGCACTGTGGAGATTTCCATCTGCACTATTTAATTTGCTGTATGTTGTCAGTACCACAGAAATTACCTTTTTATTTTCCCTTTCAGTAGGCTCATAATAACAACTGCCCAAACCTCTTGGATCCTGTTTGACTTGCCCCCTGCTGCTGTTGCCTTTGTTTTTCAGCTCGTCATGAAGTGATCACCAAGGAGATCCTGGAGCTGGACACGTGGGAGAACCAGTGGAACGTGGTGGCCACCAACGTCCTCATGCACGACAGTTACGACGTGTGCCTCGTGGCTCGGCTGAACCCACGGGATCTGATCCCTCCTCCTCCAGATTTAGTGGACCAATAGAAGTTCAGGGGCTCTCAGTGCTTCCAGATTCTGCAGAGACTGAAGAATTTGGGGAGAAAAATGCTGCACTGGCTCTGGATCACAGCTGGGTCCCACCCAGAGGGAAGGGCAACATGTGCTTAAGGACATAATTGCCTTTGAGCTGTGCTTCTCTGATGATGCTTAATCTGATAGTTCTGGTGCTCTGCACTTATGTGCTTGAAAGCCAAGGTTGTCCAGCCTTTGTGTGTGGCTCTGCATCTTCAGTCTGGCTGTGCAAGCTCCAGTGCTGGGTGAAGCCTGGGCTGCTGGGGCTCCTTGCCTGACAGGCACAGTGGCAGCCCAGGGCTCAGCTCACAGCAGACACATGGCAGAAAGCTCTAGCCAGGGAAATCCCTCCTTTGCTGTTCATCCCACTTGGATCTACTATCTCCCCAGGAAGCTAAGAAATAGAGTAAGTCAGCTGATGAAAAACAAGTGCCAGGCTGTAATTGACTGATGCAAAGGTAAAACATAGAAAAGCCTTTGTTTGAAACAAAATCCCATTAGCCAAGGTCCATTAGCCAAGAACACCAGCTCCTGCAAACACTATCTAAAGCACAGACACTACAGTCAAGACATCCTGTCTTTGCTAGTAGACCTGAACCTGTGCTGGTAGAAAACTAATCCTTTGGCAGCAAATCACAAATGAGTCTTTCAGTAGGGTTAGTAGGCAGTCTCTATCAAAGACAAGAAAAATCTTAAATTTTCACATAAATCCTATTTATTGCAAAGCCTGGTATGACCAGGATCTTAGAGCTCAGTTAGGAAACTTCCCTTGAGAGATTAATAAGGGGATGCCAACTAAAAAGTAATAAAGGAGACCAGTATTATCTGCATATCAGCCTTGCAGCTACAGGGAAAGGAGAGATGTGCTAAACAATAAATGTTTCTGTAACAGCTTTAATGGAGGCTAATAAGGCTAATTCTCTACCAACAGAATTGGCTATAATCACAGGGAAGAGGAACAATTCAAACAGTGCTTCTGAAGGCAGTGTTAGCCTTTGTAGGGCCTGAAGACAGTAGGTTAGAGTGAAAATTGCTATCCCATTTGAATTACCAGTAACTGTTCATCAGTTCTCTGGTGCCTGCCTTGCAGTGTATCTGTCACTGCCTGGGCAGTGCAGACAGGAGAAGTGGAAACCTCATGGTGCTCTTGGGCCACAGCTGTAAATGGCAGCATGTTGCAATGCAGACTGCATGCCACAGGCAAACATAAGACTAAACTATGATATTGTGTGAGAATAATCATTGCCAGCAAGAAGTGGCTTTTGATAACTACAAAAGCAGCAACAAAAATGGAACAAAAAAAAAAAAAGGCAAAGAAATGAGGGAGTCTGTCAGGCAGTTTACCCATAGTTACTTCCAGGATTTGTATTTTAGAGCATCTCAATTTTCTCATTCAATCATGTTTTAGGCTGCAAAAACGCCAGCTTTCTTTGTTGCTTTTTCGACGGCAGTGCTCTGCTTATGGCAGAGAGAGATGGAGAAGATGATCCAAAAGCCCTTTCCCAATTTCAACTTTTGTTATTCAGTAGTTATTCTATAAATATCCCATGGGAATATTAAGCTGTCATGTAAAAACTTTAAGAAGGAGGACGACTAATTTTTCCTGATAATTCTTGTAGGACACTGAGGAATGCTCAGACAAGAAGGGATTTGAGGGGAAGAAATTAAGGAAAACACATAGAAAAGGAGTAAATCCATGAGCCTTACAGCTAATTGCTTGTCTCCCTTTGCATTTCCCATCAGAATGTGTGCCACAGCCTAAACATGAACTCTTGTGTTTGCATAATTTCTCTATTATTCAGCCATCCTTTTTTCTTTCCATTGCTCATATAGGTTATCATCTGCCTAGAACAGAGTTGTGACAACCAGGAACTTCAGCAGTACAAATCAGTGACCAGTTCCTAAAATCTCAACCCCTCTGTTCATCAAGTGCAGTTGTCGGTGTAAGATCAAGAAAGCAAACTCTACTTTAATAAGTTTTTAAACTAAATCAGTGAAAAGTTCTTCCGATCAATAACCATCCAATACTGGAAATTCTTTGACTTTTGCTGTTACTGTGAAATAAAGGTAATTTTGTTTTAATTTCTCTACAAGGCTCTTAAGGCAGCTGGAAGCAATGCTCTTGAGCATCCATTGTTTCCTTGTGAAACATCAAATTCTGCAATTGTACCTACTGGTTTTGCTTTTTTCTTTTCTTTTTTCTTTTTTCTTTTTTTGTTTTTTTTTTTTTTTGCTTTAATGGATTTTTTTTTGATCTTTGGTCTCTGCTCTGTGGTCTATTCCTTACAGTCCTTGTGGTTTAAAGCCTGGGCTAACCTACTGGATTGCACTCCCTAAAAGACAGTCTATTTGGAATATTTCAAGGGAAGAAGGGAGATATTTGCAATCTTTCATTAGTAATATTTGACCATGTGTGTGAAACTCAGCTGGCACACTCCAATTAAACTTTTATTTCAGTATTGAGCTGGCTGTTTCTTTCTCACTTCATATGTTTTGCTTTTAAGACTGATATTTAATGAGCTGGATGGAAGGAAAGCATATACTCTGAGAAGGTCTGTCTTGATAACTGAGGAGAGTAATGACATACATTTTATATATTGGCCTTGCAGTCAGTGAGCCTGAGCTGCACTGGGCAGTTAACTGGATTTTTTTCATGCAGCAGGGCCAAGTGACCTTCCCTCATATTCACTGAGCATCACCTTTCCTGCTGCCCACAGGGTCTGGCTGCCAGGTGGGACCCCCATGTGTCTGTCTCTGTTTCTGCCCAAGTCAGAATGTCTAGCACTATTTATGAAGCAGGGGAATGTTTGGGGTTTTTTCCTGGATTAAATATCTAGAATGGGGGCACTAACTTCTTAATTTTATGTGGGCCCTGTGCAGTTCCTGGGTTGCCTTTGGGATAACTAAAATTTCCAAACCAGTATTTGAAAGTGCTGCTCATCTGAGGCAGGCAGAAGTAGCAAGCATGCTTATTGAGAGGTATAGATCTCAGCCAACATCCCTCTGAGAGTATAAGAATCTGCAGCTCTGCTACGTCCATGGGTAATCTCACATTGCTGTCAAAGTCCTTAAGAGTCTTAACTTCTTCTATGACAAAACCTGATACAAGCAAAAAATAAATTACAGAGTATGCATTCTCCAACCTCCACCCAGTGTGGGTTTCACTGAAATAATATTTCACTGCAGCCCCTTTCCACCTGAGCAGCAGTTGGCTTAGTGTTTCATCAAGGCTGAATTTACATCATCCATAACTCTAAAATGCAAGCAGTGCTGGAAGCTGCCAGCTGTTTAAATGGGTGGGGAGTTTATGGAGCAAAAGCATTTACCACAGTTTCACTTGAGGTGCTGAAGTACTTCACTGGTTCCCATATATGAAGAAAAATGTTGGAATGGCAGCTGGTCACATGGCACACAGGGAATAAAGCAAAAAAGTGAAATGCTACAAAAAGCTAACCAAAGCTCCCAATTTTTAACCCCAGCTAATGTTTTATTTTGAAATTGTCCATAGATAACTGACTTCATAAAGATCCCTGCAGATTTCTCATGTCTGTTTCCACACATGTGGTCAAACAGGAAACCATCAGGCATCTGACTGCTCACCCTCACCCAGCACTGCTGGGGTTGCTTGCCTGGGTCTCAGTCCCTGCCCACAACAGGCAAACACACACTGCATTTTGCACGTGAGCAATACTGAAATTTATGGAGCAGTGTCTGTATTGTGTTCCAGCAGACACACATTGCCACTCAGAAAGCCTTGATTTGCCAAATAAATATTGCCTTGGTGCACACAGAGCTGTCAGCTCTTCTACCAGCACTCCCAAATATGCTCCAGGTAAGCAGCTGAGGAAGTATCTGTACAAGGGGGTGACAACAGAGGTGGGAAGTGCTCCCAGAGTGTTACAACATGTGGTGGATTTGGCCCTGAATCTCCTGATTCTGTTTTTATTCCTCTGCTTGAGATGTGTACTGAGATCCATGATCATGTTCCAATCAGTGAAAAAAATAAAAGAAACTAGAATATATTTTTTAGTATTACAATATATTCATAAAGATCTATGTTGCTTTTCTGCTGATTTGGAAGACAATGACATTCTTTTAATAAGCTGTATGCCTAGTGATTGCTGTCTTAGCTACGGGGGTGGTCCCTTTCACTGGCTGCTCCCTTAATGGATTATGTAGCTCCTCTGAAAATAAGTTTCATGAATCACAATGCTTTGAATCACCTGGTCAGAAATTCAGTTTTCATTTGCAAATGTCTGTAGCTCTCCCTACAGCTTTTCAAGGGGACTCTAGCTCCAGCTTCAAAGAAAAGCTATTTCACCCACAATTGTGCTCAGCAG
>NW_005054317.1:8669860-8681432 GCF_000277835.1 Geospiza fortis
GCAATTTGCTATCATTTGATGTGTAGAGGTTGAAAGCAAAGGAAATATTTGGAAGTGGCAAAAAATATACATAGAAAGTAGGCAGAAATACACTTTCCTTCTCTCTCAGTGAATGTCTCAGTGTGTACTGCCCTGCCTGGTGTTTCCTGGAGTGATTCACTCATCACCCCTGGCTGTACCCACAGCCCAGGCCAGGCTGGGGCTGCATGCTGGCATTGCTGGAGGGATCCACGGTGGAGCTGTGGATCCTGACAGGCTGCCCTGCCTTGCCTAAGGAATTACCTTCAAACCTTAAGTGTTCCACAATGTCCTATGTAGTTTATATACATATGTATAACATTATTTTTAGAAGTTCTTTACTGACAGCAGCAAGATTCTTTTTATAAAACATACCTGGCAACTCTGTCTTCTGCCTAATTCATCAAAGTACTTTAAAAAAAAAAAAGTGTTGGTCTTTAAAAAATTTGAACTATTCTGGGCTTCAAGTCAAAAAGATCCTTAAATTCCTGATGAGCTAAGGAACAAATGGGGAAATCTTTTAGTAGTTCCCCATGTCTTCTTCCTTCTCCAGTTTTATGCTTGCTGTAGTGTTCTCCTCAGAAACTTTCTCAAAGTTTTCTCCTCAGGGTTTTCCCAAAAGCTTTATGCAAGTCTCTTCTCTTTCTCTTCCCCTAATCCCATTTCTTCCTCAGCCCACCTATGTGACCAGTCCTTAAACTCCTTTGTTTCTCCTCCAGTTCCCCAGAAGTTGGAAACAGCTCCCGATCTTACAGAAGCCTACAGCTCCAGCATCAAATCAGCTTTGAAGGACAAAAGGAAGATCACACCAGCTCCCTGGATCTGTGGACACTTATTTTTGGGCAGTTTCTAGCCCCAGCCCAAATTCTGCTGTTTATTCTCATACCAGATGAAACCTGCCTGCTCTGAAATGTCACAGATCCTGTGGCCATGACCAGGTTGGGAGGTGACCTGCATTCCAGCCAGCCCTGCCCTGACCTGGCTGCATGGTGCCCTGAGTTTGACGTTAAATGCCTCCCATACTGTGCGTGCCATGGCTGTAATGACTGCAGGCACAAGCCATTATCATTATCTCTGATTCCTGAACACTGGATGCTATAAAAACTGCCTGAAGCACAGAGGGAGGCGTCTTCATTATTGCTTTATAGCTCATGTCTTAAAGCCACATTTCCTCGTGCATTTTCAGCCAGGCCAGGTTTCACTAAAGAGCTAGGTCTCTAATTTATCAGGATTTAATATTGGTATTTTTTTCTCCACTTTGTCCTTTTCTAGTTCATTCTTTATAATAATACAAGTGATTTCACCAGCTTTTCTGTGGAATGCATTGTCCAAACCAGCCTCCCAAGGTCACTGGCTTTTCATTATCAGGGTCCAAGTACAGCCACTGAAGCGCCAGTCAGCTGCACTACTTCATTTTCCCATTCAGCAGCTTCATAGTAGAAGAAATGTATTTCATCCATACATGCAGTAATGTGAGAGGAAACCACTTCCCACATACACAAATTCCTGACTCATTGCTTTCAAATGTGGCTGAAACAACTGCTGAATCCAAACAGAAAAAGCTATAATACCCATTCAATAGGCTTTTGCAGGCTTCCCAGTATGAGGAGGAGGATCACAGGGAGATGTCTTGTAACTAGAGCACTGATCAGAAGTTTGAACCTCTCTGGGTGTGTTTTCAGTTCAATTACTCCATTTGCTAGTCTTGGGCATCTGGTCTCTCTGCCCAGGTTCACCCATGTGAAACAATGATAACAGCACATCCCTAAGCATTTTGTGGGGCTCCTCGTGTGTTTAGAGGCAGGGGCTCACATCTCTGTAACTTTATATTTCACATATCAGAAAGTGTTATACAGAGGTAGAACAATAACACTGTTGCACTGCTCTCACCTCCTTGATTTTTGGTGACACATTTGTCCCCAGCATTCAGAAGCTGAGCTTTTCTGGAAAAGGAGAGATTGGGTGTTTGCAGTCAACAAGGGCATTTTGTTTACTCCTTTATAGAAAAGCAACACCACGTATCTAATTGTTGATGTGTTAAGTAGAAGGAGGAATGTAGGCCTCATTACATGTACCTTCATAGCCAGTCTCACTTGGACACAGGCAGAACTAATCTCAGCAAATTGAGTGGTCACTAATTGAGGCTAAATTTGAACAGTAGTAATTAGAAGGATGAATGAACTGTCTTTTTCTCAAAGCAGATCTGATTTAATAAAATACTCCACTTGGACACAGTTGCAGTGAAGCAAAAAAAGAAAAGGTGCTTTGCAGAACTGTAGTAGATTTACTGGGTAACTGAGACCTGAATTTAGATGATCTACCACATGTTTTATAGGAAAAATTCAGCTCTCTGGGGAGCTCTGTAACAAATCTGTGACTGATTTAGCTAGCCACTAAAAGGCCCTGCTGCATCCAAGGAATCACCTATAGAATATGCATTAAAGGGTTTTACAATATTGCTATTTTACAATAGCATCTACTTGCTTAGCTACTGAATTAAATAAAAATAAGTAAAACTTAAGGGGTTCTTAATTTGCTTATTCCTTGAGCATCCTTCAATAATGACATGTCTTAAGGTTTTGTTGCCCACTTAACTAATTGAATAGTCCACAGGTACACTATAAAGTGTATAGGGAAAGGTAAGAAGATAAAAAAGTAAGAAGAAAAGTGACTTTAAAGGTGTCTGATTCCATCTCCCTTCTTCTGTCAGAAAGAGCACCTCCATTTAGGCAAAGCTATGGCCGTCTTGCTGCTGTGAGATGTGATTTTTAGCTGAATAGATGCATCCAGGACAGATGTAATGATCAGCAATGAAGATTCAATAGTGCAGGTGCCAGCTGTCAGAGCCATTCAGTGTGATCTCTAGCTGGCTTGGACAGCCCATGCTGAAGCCCAAGCTGTTACATGCCCGCTGCTCTCATTAATTATCAGGCTCAGCTGAAGCTAACTAAGGTATTCACTCATGCTGCAGTCAGAACTCCTAAATGAGTATAAAAAAGACTAAATCTGTGGTTCATCTGCAGGATTTGAAAAAGCATTTTGCAGTCAGATCATTTTGTAGCCCATGTTGCCATGAAGCTACAAATTGCTTACAGCAGCACAGCACAGAGAGAGGCACAGAGAACAAATGCTCACTGAGGGGTGTGTGGCACAGCACCTGCTTGTGCCAGCACTGCCACTTGAAAATTCACTTATCAAAGGCTGCTTGGATGCACCAGCATTCACCTCAGCTCTGGTGCCAGCCCACTGTAAAGCCAGCTCTTTACAGAATGCTTGGAGGGGACAAACAGTCAGAGGCTATACAAAGACTGAAATTGCTCCAAAGCCTTGTCATAGCTGGTGCATTAATAGCTTACTGCTTGATGGCTTCTTGGGCTCTCACACAAAGATGCCAAATAGCAGATGAACAAAACCACAGGAACAGGAAATTTACCCTCTTTCCAGTATTCACAGATGATAAAACCTTCCTGACAGTTATTGTTCTGTGTTTTTCAGAGGGGATGAGGAATCCGCTGCTACCCAGCACTGCAGCATAAAGCAACCATCTGATGCCCAAAATCACATCTCTCTTGCCAGGAAATTTGCCATACTAATGCTGCTGCCCTAAGCAGCTCAGTCTTTAATCTGATTTCTTTGTTTCTTATTTCAGGCAAGCTGCTGTAACAGCAATGTTCACCGAAGGCTGCTAAGCCTCTTGGCATGTCTGTAAAACTCAGGCGTGTTAGCAATTCTCTTGCTGGCCAGAGTCCTGCCCACTTGCATTTAAGGAGGACTTTAATGTGTTTGTACTGCTCTGATATTGCACAGATCAGGGTGTAGTTACTGTTTTATTTCCCTAGCTGAGCTAAGTAAATATTGATAAAGATTTATACAGCCTACTTTCACAAGGAAAGAAAATCTTTGTAAGTAAAAATTCAAAGTGGAGCTCTAACTTGCTTTTTTTGGAGCCATGTGTTCACTGTGTATTTAATCATATTTCTGTTGTTATTGGATTTACTGGATGCATTTTATAAAGTGCATTAGGAGATCCACAGGGATGGCTATTCAGAGGATGTGACCCAGCAGGATTTCTGGCCAATGATGGAAATAGAAGCTGGATCAAACCAAGCCTGTTAAATGTTAGCATTTAAAAAAGCCTTCTCTGAGATTGAGAGATAAATAGTAATCAAAAGTAAATAAAAATAAGTGATATATTGTAATTTTTATCTAGTCTGGATTTAAACTGCAATTTTTACAAGAAAAGAGATATCAAGAATACATTTTGTGTGCCCAACCTGAATCCAAACCTGAAATTATCCATCTGCTGAAAGTCACCATCGTTCCACTGAAAAATATGGGTGGATAAATTCTAAAGGGACTAACTACTAGGATCAACATAAAACTCACTGTTGAACCCCCCATAAAGATCATCTGCTCAATTTAAGCCATAATGGTTTTTTGAATGATCTCAAATCTACACCAAATTCCATGTCAGTAAATCAGCTGAGACAAAACTGGAGTCAGAGAACACTGGAAATATAGCTGCCTGGGGACAGCCCACAGGCTGACTGCAGAAGTGCTGGTCACTGGGTTAATGACACATTGAAACCCTTTTGTAGTATGGGGAAAAAAAATCCATTAAAAAAACCTACAGAGACATCTAGCTCTATGACCTAACAGCTGCACTTGTCTGCCATACAGTGGATTATTATGGAGATGAGCAAGCATGACAAAAATGTTACAATAATGGAGAGACTTTAAAAATGGGAGACTGGAAATACAATGCTGCTTTACTTGCAAAGTGTTTCTCATGCAAGTGTCCCTGGGAGATTTTTAAAATAAAGTTTGAATGAAATACAATAAAAATCAAATCAAAGCCCATTCACTACGTACCAAACAGAACAGCTTAGGTTTCAGATTTGGTTTTAAAGCCAGGAAGACAATTTACTTGATGAATTTCTGCTGCTGCTCAGAATTCCAGGAGAAAGACAAAGACAGTTGCTCAAAAGGTAGCTTACAAAGAGTTTGGATTTAAAAGCTGATGTTGTCAAGAGATCAAAATTGAAAGAATCACAGAATTATTCAGCAAGAGCTTCAAATATCCATAAAATAAACAGAAATCAGTTCTATTCCAGGATCAAAAGCAGAATTTTACATGTACAGCATTTTCTTTTCAAGCATGCACATGATAATTACTGCATGCAGAAATGTCAGTGTATTACAGGTTGAATTTGCATGAAAAAGCCATGCAGCTACAGGCAGAGCTCAGCCTCACTGTGTGCACCCCACCAGTACAGCTTTGTGTGCAAGAGGGGAATGTAACTCCACAGCCCTGAGTGCATGAGGTTATTCAAATTCAATATCCAAACACGGATTTGAAAAACAACAGCTGATGCAGAAGTCCAATGTTCATGTTGTTATTTGACCACTGTCAGGACTTCCCAGCTGGACTGGAGGGACCCAGCGTCAGGTAACATTTGCTGACTTAAAAACCAACCACCTCCTCTGTAGGCAGGTTTCCATTCCCAAATACAGGCCCAATGTGGTTGCAGCACAAAAGGTATTTCTGCTAATGCTTCATAAAATTCTAGATGAAATTCAGGCTCTGTGACAAAAGCTGTCTCTGCAAAGGTGTAAAGGCTCTCAGGTTAATAGTGGCCAATATCCACATGGGGAGTGTTACACTCAAGCTGGCAGTGACTTTTATGTAAATTGGTCTATTATCAGAGCTATATGTATCTGGTTACTGGTCTATGGGCCCTTAAGGGTAATTGGCATCAGTATTTGCAAGACAAGCACTTTTTTCCTTAATGTTCCAAACACTGTTGTTTGTTGAGGCTTTGGGTTTTTTTAAAGAATGGTTGCAGGTCAATATTTGATGACTGAAAAACAGATCATATAAGTAAAAGCTAATTCTTAATTCCTAGAAATATGAAAACATTTGGGTTTGTTAGGTCTATTATAATTTTTTACATAATCTAGTTAGATAAGCCACAGAAAAACAAGTAGGGCATGAAAAATAACCAATCTATGGGGAGAGGAGGGGTTTAACATAAAAAAAACATGCTGAAGGCTTCTGAAACCTTGAAGAAGCTGGGAGAGAACACATGGGAAGCATTTAGATGGTACAGAGAGTTTAACCTTGTATTAGCTGTAGGCCTTTCAGTCTTGCTGAAATACTCACCTGTTGGTTCACCATGAGCAGGTACAGTTTGGAGAGAACCAGACATTATCAATCTAGTTTGGAGTTCTGTGGCCAGCAGTCACCAACACTGCATTCCCCAGGGAAGGGTGTAAAACCTTTCATTCCTCTTGCACATATTTCAACTGCCCATATTGTGTGAGCTGGTGGTGGTAAGTATCTGTCTGACCTTGTTGGCTGATCTGCATAATTTTACCATAATTTGTCATAATTGGTCCCCTCCATGGTATGGTTTAGCAAACAGAAGGTAGCTCTATTACAGAGCTTTTTCTGAATCAATAGTGCTGCTCTCATTGCAGAACCACACATTACCTTTTGTTTCTACTTGAAATATTGAGGTTTCATGAGAAGATGCAGGATGAAACAGTACTCCTATTGCAGTTTTGTTGTTGTTCTTTGACAAGATCAGGGTTTAGCCACTGACTCTTTGTGCTACACAAAGTGTGTGTTATGTAGAAGGTCTCTTTTATCAGAAGCAGAAATCAGGATCCTCATTATTGAGCAAGCACTGCTGTAATGCTGCCAGCTGGGAGCACAGCTCGTTAAAGGTACAGTGTTGTGCAGTGTTTTAGATACCTTATTAAGAATTGCCATAAATACATGGCATAAAATGATGTACTAGGAGCACCTGGGTGAACAAATTTGAGAAATAGGGGTGTGAGTCATAACAGAGTTCAGGACTCAAAACACCTTGTGCAAAGCAGTAGCAAGATATTCAGTTAACCTCTTATGTCCTGATAATGATATTGGAAATGCTTTTGTGCATTGCCATTTTGGTCTTATGTCTAGCAGAGAAATTAACCTCACTTCTTTTGATGTATTCTATTTAATCAATGGTTTGGATATCTCATTTTAGATATTGAAATTGGAATTTTTTTTCCAAACAGGCACAGGTATGAAACATCCAAGTGCAGGGCCCAGCACTTCACAATCATTGAACCTCATGCAATTGGCCTTGGCCCATCAGTCCAGACATTTCTGGAGTGTCTTCTCAGGCAAATCAACATTCCCAGCAAGCTTGGTGTCATCTGCAATTTCCTGAGGGTGCCACCAGCCCCTGGAGCAGATGATATCTTTGATGAAGATGTTTAACAGAACTGGCCCCAGTGCGGAGCCCTGGGGAGCATCACTTGTAACTGGCAGCTGCTTGGGGTTCCTCAAGCTAGCTGGGAGATTTTCTCCTGGTTACAGATTACCAGGGAGATTCTAGCTCTGTGGAATCAATGGAGTCTGGCTATTGGCTTAAATGAGCTACAAGCTAAGTCTCTTTTAGGTGAGTAGCAAACAATTTACTTCAGGAATGTTGTCTACTCAGGGTTTCCTGAAGGTCATCCTTATGTCTGTGCTCCTGTGTTGTCATTCAGATCATGAGCTTCCCCTTAGCGACTTGTTTCACACATGCCACCACCCCTAGAGCCCATCTACCTGCATAAATAAATCTTTAGGGACATCTAACAAGCACCTGTCAAACAGCCTGAGAGACAGCATGGGGGTGGCAGGCAAAGGGGATGTCAAGCATGTCACGCTTGTGGTTGGTCCCTGGAACACTCTGTCAGAGCACTGGAGCTGCAGCTGCTCCATCTGAGCAGGATCTCATGGAGCTCCCCACGTGATGATCTTTAAGGGCACTCACAGTACAGCTGCACTCTGCAGAGAGGTCACAGGGATCTCCTGAAGCACCCTGGGGCCCAGGGATCTGCCTGCAGGAAGCTCTGTGCAGGACTGTGGACTGGGTCACATTACACTTAACACAAGGACTTCTGCTCCTGAAAGTGGCCCTTGGGCATTGAGCTACTGTAACAATTAAATAATGACACTAATAAAACTTGCCTACACAGTTGTGTGCATTTCATGCAAGCCGAGAAGGCACCATAAATAAAGCAGCTCTTCCACCTTGTGGTTACACATACAACTGCTGGCAGGGAGCTGGATACAAACACTGCAGTTAAACAGACCCAGGCCGTGTGGCTATTGCTGCCCTCCGATGTTACAAATATGAGCTAGCCTTGTTTTGCAAGATGAACATCCATGTGTGTGTGTGTGTGCACTCATGAACATCCATGTGTGTACAAACAACAGCTTTGCAGTGCCCTCTGGCCATCCCAGCACACAGGCGCTCTGAGACCAGGGTGCCAACAGCTGGAAGGACTCCTTCATCCTCCCTGCTGAGGAAAGGTCTTCACTCAGCACAACAGGCAATCTGGGCACACTGATCAAATGTGCTGCTGTGGGAACGGGGCGTGAGCAAGTCACAGATGTGAAAAATGGGATTTCTTCAAGGAGAGGTTGTAGCTGGTTTCCACAAGCAATGGCTAGAACAAAAAGGAACCATTTAAAGGCAGACACAAATTCATCTATGCTGGTCTCCCCATTTCTACTCTCTGCCCCCATTTTCTGCTTTTTATCTCTGGCTACTGAAGCAATCATGTAGTCTTTGCTGTTTGCATCGGGGTACAACTCAGCACCTGCAGTCAGTCACCACAGAGCAAAGCTTGATTTGCAAAGCAGTCAGCTTTGCACTAATGCACTAGTGGTATACTGAGATAATTTTGCAGTAAAGGCTGAAGATTTGCACTGTGTGACACTGGACAACAAACTCCAGTGCCACTAAGTGAATACTCCTGTGTTTAATGGTCCTAAATTACATTATTTCTGAAGCAGGATTAGCTTGGTTATATGAGAGAGACTGATTTGGTTTGAAGAAGAATAGCGAAACATGAAAAGAAGAAGCTGTTTTAAGTCTATATCTGCTTCTCAGATGTTGCTGTTCTCTAAAGTGTAGTTTATTAATAACATGCTATCCTCTTCCTCTTCATCATCATCATCATTCCAGTTCTACCAGCTGGCACCACTCCACACTGAGTCTTCTTGCAGAAGTAGGTGCTTCCAACACAGTGTAAAAATCAGCCCTAGAGTAAAAAATTCCATTTTTGTCACACTGTCTGCAATTGGCTGCTAAAATAGTTCCCCAGGATAAACTGTCAAGGTCAGGGAGTCATACCAGGCCAAAATTTGACTCAGTGTCTCACATGGCTTAACTGTAACAGTGCCCCAGAACTGTATCTTCAGTTTCTTTTGCTTATCACTTCTGCAGAGTGACACGTGATTATACAAAGGAGCTCAACTTGTTTCCTCTTTGTATATTTTTTACCTCAGTTGGCAAAGCAGTTTCCTTTTCTCTTGGTAAGATCCAAGGAAAGCTTGCTTTCAGCAAGTGTTTCCCTATCCAGACTCCCACAGAACCACTGCTGGTTCTCCCTTTTCCACTTACCAGCTCTGATAAACCGGCACAGTGTCCACATTACTAAATCAAAACCATCCTTTCAAATCAACTCTGCAACACAGCATGTCACTTGGAAAGCAGTTTCTTCATCTCTAATTAGAAATGGGTGGATTGAAACAAGTTTCAATAAACTGGATGTTTTGAAATGAGCAACCTTGGACAAGAACTAAAACATTCTCACAGCCATTGGCAATGACTTCAATAACTCACAGATGAGATGCATGGCTTCAGAAGCCTGGAGAAGGGCAAATATACAGTCCAACAATAAAAAAACAGTAAAAGAAAAAAAATTACACGGGAATTAGGGCTGATCTTTTAAGGGATGAAATAATCAAACAAAGCATACCTAAGTGCTCAGAATATATCAGGAAGATTTTGTGGAAGCAATTACGCATTTTATAGAGTGTATACACTGACTTTAACTGCTTTGTATCAGCACCTCTATTTGCTTTAATCTTTCCCTTGACTTGTGTTTACCTTCCCTTTCAGACTGTTGATAATTGCCCCTGCAGAGGCCTGGAAAACACACAGAACACTGAGTGCTTCTGGCAAGAACCATCTCAGACAATCAGCCCTGGCAGCACGTGTCCCCTGAAGGTGCTGCTGGGCGACAGTGACGTGTGGCTGGCCCGTCACTTCCTTCACACGCAGCCCA
This sequence comes from Geospiza fortis, assembly GCF_000277835.1. Classification (NCBI taxonomy): domain Eukaryota; kingdom Metazoa; phylum Chordata; class Aves; order Passeriformes; family Thraupidae; genus Geospiza; species Geospiza fortis. The sequence goes on from NW_005054317.1 coordinate 8,679,998, forward strand.
AAGCTTCACATCTCCACCAATGTTTCACATTTTATTAAAGCCCAGCTGGATCTGGGTGTGTTACACACGGCCTCGGGCAGGCAGGGACTGTGGGACACTGACACCTGTAGCTGTCTGACATGGTGTGAAAAATGCCTATTTTATGATTGGCTTTTTGCAAATATTAAAATGAATATTACATGTGTTGTGTTAGAAAATAATGCTGTATTAATTCTCTTAAGTAGTGTGTTAAATATAGTTTTAGGTTATAACAAAATGTTAAAATAGAAACTATGCTATGTAGGATACCTTTTTCCTAAAGAAAGGACTCGCACTGAGATAGCAGTCACAGGACATCCAAATCTTCCAGAGAAAAAGAATTTATTGCTCCATTACCAGGAGAAATGAACTTCTTCCCACCTCGCTCAGGCAGGACAATGCCGTCAGGATTATGAGGAAGAAGCTGACGATGACCAGACAGAATCCTGTATTTGAATGGAATTTATACATCATGTATGAGATGTATGAATATGCAACAAGTTACTGTTTTTAAGGGTTAATCCTCTGTTAACATGTGTCCTTTTTCAGGCTTATGTTGCCCAGAAAAAGGTACCTGGACATCCATAACTCTTTATTTCTATTGTCTCATATTGTCCTAATTCAAATTGTCCAAATTATTATTACTCTAATTGTATTATTATTTTTATAACGATTTTATTCCTATTAAACTTTTAAAATTTTAAAAACAAGTGATTGGCGTTTTCCACAATGGGACACCCAAAATACAGGGTGAAGTTGTCACCTGAGTTCCCTCCGTGATACAGATAAATACCTCTGGAGAGTGATCCAATTCATCTGAAAACCTGTGAGAGATAAGCAGAGTGATTTCTCCAGAGATGTAAGGTAAGCAGAGTATTTCTCCACTTGTGTCTCCACTGATCACAGAGTCCAGAGAACCTACACAGATCACTTCTACATGGCCAGAGGAGCTGAGGCATTCACACACAGCTGCCCTTTCTGCCACCAGATGCACTTAATATGTGGCGGGTGCAAGGAGGTTCTTACTGCACAGCAAGGCCTACAACGCCCTACTGCAAAAACACATAACCAGGAAACAAATATAATTGCTTATTTATGTATTGATCTGTTGAAACCTCTTAAACCAGCGCTACGCTTTGTGGCAGCCAAAACGCGTTCCTCGACACACAGAAGCCAGCCCCATACCACATCAAGATGGCGGGAGGCGCAGGACTACAACTCCCGGCAAGCCGCGCGCCCGTATGGGCGTCATGCGCGTCATGGGGGTTACGTACCCCTGACCGCAGAGCACGATGGGATTTGTAGGCGGAGGGCGGTGTGGGTGCAACCCAGCGCATGCGCGGCGGCGGTGGCGGCCGCGGCGCGTGGCAGGAAGCGGAAGGGGGCGGCCGCGCGCGGAGCCTGACGTGCCCCTCCC
>NW_005054317.1:8682091-8701419 GCF_000277835.1 Geospiza fortis
GGGCCCCGCCAGGCTGAGGGTGCCAGGCGCGGTACCGGGTGGGGGGGCGATGTCACCTCGGGTGTGACCCCTCAGGGACACTGTTAGAGGAGTTACAGACTGTGCCTGCATCCCGCAGGGATCCGATCCCTGTGAACCTGCAGGAAAAGCTGCTTGGAAAGCGTCTTAGTCGATTGCTGTGTTACTCTAGGTCTTGGAGAGACCTTGATTTGAGTTAAATTGATTATCGCGGTCCAGTCTAGCTTTTCAGACATAATCGTTTGAAATTAAGAAAATATCTTCTATGGGCTGGTCTGAAGTTGCAGCCTTCCATGGAAAGGTGGAAAGGCACCAGTAATTTCAGTTCTGCACTGTTGTACTCTTCTTAGTTCAAATCAGTCCAAAATACGGATGCAACCCTAAATTTGTCGTAGCATATTTAGAATTAACTGTTCAGATTCAGAGCTCTCTGCTTATGGGAGATCTTGTGACTTTGCAAATCCCCTCTTCATTATGTGTTTCTTTTAAGACAGACTTCTGACCTAAGGATGTGTCTTTTTGGCTAGGAGGGGATCCTAGTTTGAGATGTTTTGTAGACTAACCTGAATTATGTTTCTGAATTGCTTGGGTAGGAGCTGTTAAGCTGTGTGGCCCGAAAGTGTGTAGAAATTCTTAAACTGTATGGCTCAAAAGTAGTATATATACAATACCCAAGGCACTTTTTTCTCTCTAATATTTGGCTGAGGAGAAACTACCATGAAATAAAAGTTCAAGGGTGTTGATAAACTCATGTAAAGCAATGACAAAGGTTTTTTGGTGCTGTCAGCCTACTTGGTGAAATGGGAAAACACTTGACTTTCTTTAATTCTGTTCCTAGTCCATACTGTACTTAAAACATGTTAGCTGAATCTCTGTGTAATTAGAACAGATAAGAATTTAATAATATAAAACATACACCCTGCCCCAAGCTAACCAACCAAAATCTCCCCACAACTGGGACTTTTATTATATAGAGTACATGTTCAAATTCAATTCAGCTTGAGCTTTTTCCAGTGTGCATTGTATCTGTGTGTTCACTTTGTCTTTTAACTTATTTCTGTACAGTAAAATTTCTTGAAGTGATCAAGCCCTTCTGTGTTATCTTGCCTGAAATTCAAAAGCCAGAACGGAAGGTAGGTTAATAGAATTTACTTCCTAGGTTTGTATTTGTGTGATATAAAATCAGAGTTTGCATTTGTGGGATTTGGGGTTTCTGCTCTGAGGGGAGAATGGCAGATTTAGGTACAGCTGTTTTTAGTGGAGTGCATGTGTGGTGCATCTCATGTGGATGTGGTTGTACAAGAGTGAATGGGGTTGGGCAGGTTTGTTTATGTCACAGCAGAGCATGGTGAAATGTTGAATGCAGTACACATTGAAGTGTAAACTAGAGTAAGTTAAAGCAGCAGCTTTAAAATCTCTGCTTCATAAGCTCTAATCTAAGATTATTTGCTGAGATAAGCTGCTCCCTATTACTGTTTTTTTTCCTCATCATAAGCTCTTACTCATGAAAATGTAAGACTGATTTCTGTGGAAGTACTAGAATTACCTTGCATTGACATAAGCCTGTTTATTTGGATTACATTTTGAATAAAGCTTTGTAGCTTTCCTTGGTCTTATGTGGGATGAAAGGGATGATCAGTAAGTTGTTTTATTTTGGGTGTTCTGTACTTTGTACCTCCACAAGAAAATCAAGTGTGCTGCTATGAAAGTTTACTTGATGGACTTACTATCTTGACAGCTTTATCATCTGTTGTTGATTTCTGGTTTTATGTTTTTCCCTTTAGATTCAGTTTAAGGAAAAGGTACTATGGACAGCTATCACACTCTTCATCTTCTTAGTATGCTGCCAGGTATGTTTCCTTCTCTTTTTAAGGAAGAGCTGAAATGTTTCAAGTGTGCTATGAAGTCTCTAATTTAATCTCTTGGTTGGAAATGCAGATTCCCTTGTTTGGCATTATGTCATCAGACTCTGCAGATCCTTTCTACTGGATGAGAGTGATTTTGGCATCCAACAGAGGTATGGCCAGACTTGCAGAAGGGCATGTTTTTTAGCTTGAGTCAAAATGGTTTTGGACTTGCATTCTGCTCCATTGTAGTGAATATAAAAACTGAAATGGAGAGTGAAAATTAATTTTTCTGTATTATTTAAAGTCATAAATCAGTGTGGCATTGGGAAAGGCACTTTCTGGACAAAATGAGTTTATAGTTGACTGTGTGCAATCTATTATATGTACAAAAATTGAGCTTTATTTTTTTTTGGGGGGAAATGGTTAGGGAAGGGACATTAGCATTTTTTTATATTACCTGCATTGCTGCTGTTGCAATTTTGAAGGTTTGTGTTTCAAAATCATTTGTGTTTCCTGGAGTGCTGTGGTTTCCTGGGTGACTTCTTTGAGTCTGTCACACAGAAGATTGAATTGCACAGTAGTTTATGTAAATCTCAGTTTCTTATAGAGGCTTTCTAATGCAGGTGTGAATTAAGAATGGTGACAGTTTCCTGAATGCTCTTTATCATTCTATATCATTTGAGCTATCAGTTTATGTCATACTTTGTTTTATGTAGAGTAAATCTGTTCTTGACAGCAAAAGTCTTTTCAGTGAACACAGTATTTTTGAGGTACTGAGGAGTACTACATGTCAAACTGACTTCTAACAAACTTTTGTTAACATTGATAATTTTTACATAGATTTGGAGTTTTAGATCTTCAACATCGTGATGTAAAGGTTGATAAAAACTAACTTTGAACTTCACTGTTCTCCCTGTGTCTGGCAGGAACATTGATGGAGCTGGGCATTTCACCCATTGTCACCTCAGGGCTCATCATGCAACTCTTGGCAGGTGCTAAGATAATTGAGGTTGGTGACACCCCAAAGGACAGAGCTCTCTTCAATGGAGCCCAGAAATGTGAGTAACAGCTCATGTTGAGCTCTGGTGGTTTAGAGTATCTCACCCTGACCTTGGAAAGTAAATTTACCATGGCATGAGTGGTGCAGTTGGGCTTGTGGGTTTGTGTTGTGTTCTGCTGCAGATACCTGCATTTCATGTCTCTTAGTGACAGCTCTCTGCCTTGTTGGCTGTTAAGCTTCAGAAAGGTGTGAAAAGGAAAAGCGTCAATGCCATTGGTATTGCTGCTGTAATCTCCCCAGATAAGCAGTGTAGAGACTGTGAGACTCAACTTTTGAACTGTGATGGTTAATCTGAGTGTTTCATGGTGATTAAGAGACTCAACTTTTGAACTGTGATGGTCAGTGTTAATCTGAGTGTTTCATGGTGATTAAGATGTTGGTTGTAGCTGTTTATACCTTGCAGCTCCAGGCATGGGTCTTTCTCATCAATAAGGGGTCTCTCTGGTCAGTTGATAATGACTTCCAGAAAAAATTGGGTGTTTTGTAGATATTTGATGCTGTACACTATTTACTGATATGCGTACTGGGAAAAATCATAAATTGCTGCAGTAATGTCTTAACACCCTCAGAGTTTTCAGTATCTAAAGCAACCTTTGGTAACCAAACCCACTTGCTTCTAAGTGCATTTGAACTGTCTATGTGTATTTCTATTTTCAGTGCCAGCTTTCAGACAACAAAGTTAACTTTCTCTTGAATTTAAACACCCTCTGAGTTATGTATTTCTTCCCAAATGTTGTGGTTTAACCCCATCTGGCAACTAAGTATCACATGGGACACTCGCTCATGTCTCCTGTGGGAAGGCGAGGAGAATGAGAAAAAAACCCAACCAACTCGTGGGTTGAGATAAGAACAGTTCCATAACTGATACAAAGTATAATAGAATAACAACAGCTGTAACAAAAAGGAGAGAGAGAAGTAAAACCTCAGAGAAACAAGTGGTGCACAATGCAATGCTCACCACCTGCTGGATGCCCAGGCAGTTCCTGAGCACAGATCAGCCCCTCCTGGCCAATCCTCCCTGCTGAGCCTGACATTCCAGGGTATGGAATATCCCTGTGGTCACGTAGGGTCAGCTGTCCTGGTCATGCTCCCTGCCAGCTTCTTGTGCACCTGCTGGCTGGCAGAGCAGGGGACACTGAGAAGTCCTTGACTTGGGGTAAGCACTGCTGAGCAACAATTAAAACAGCAGCACATCAGCCTATTATCAGCACTGTTCTCATGGAAAATCCAAACCACAGTACTCTACCAGCTACTACAAGAAAATTAGCTCTATCTCAGCTGAAACCAAGATTCTGTACAAAAAAGTGATTTCCGTTTCTCTAATTGCCCACTGACATGAGGATCCAGGACAAATACATACTTTTTCTTTTTATTCTGTAGTGTTTGGAATGATCATTACCATTGGACAGTCCATTGTGTATGTAATGACTGGAATGTATGGAGACCCATCTGAGATGGGTGCTGGTATCTGCTTGCTTATCACAATCCAGGTAATTTCTAGTCTTCTCTACTTTTCTCCTGAAAGGGTAAAATAATCAGCCTTATGGACAGGCTGACCCTCATGCACAGCAAGAAGGCCCAAGTATACTTGATTCTTCGCATACAGCTTAATCTTTTAATACGCATTATTTTTCTAACAAAATGAAAAAGACATGGAACTAATGTTGTATTTCTTTTTTTACTGTAGCTTTTTGTTGCTGGTTTGATAGTTCTGCTCTTGGATGAGCTGCTCCAGAAAGGATATGGTCTTGGTTCTGGCATCTCTCTCTTCATTGCCACCAATATCTGTGAGACCATTGTGTGGAAAGCATTCAGCCCCACCACAGTGAACACTGGGCGAGGTAATATGCCACAGTCTGTTTTCTTTACCAATAGTTTGTAAAAAAAGGCAAGATCTTTTTAATTTTTGTTTAACGTTATCTTAATGCCAAATGCTGTTACTACCATCTTGGCTGTGTAGCGAATCTTGCGAATGCAGCAGGTGCTGCTGTGCAAAGTGCAAGCACAAGGACATTTTTTCTCAACTTGTAGTATTTCACAAGATATTTACTGAACTTGAGTTTCTTATAGTGCCTTCATTAAAAGCCAGCAGTAGTGGACTGCCATTGTATTATGGCTGCTGTCCAACTTACTGACCAAATTTATTAGCTGTTTCTTTCTGCTCCTTGCTTTTTTTACACTTTGCCCTAAAGACCTTATTCTCCAAACTCCACTGGAGATGATCCTGTTTGCTGCTGTATAGTAGAAAACAGAAGTGAGGTTATGCCATTTGCTGTAATCCAAACAATAACTTGTGTCTTACCACAACTGACACTAGAAAGCCTGATGCTTCCCTGTAAGTTTACTCTTTTTTTTTGATCAGGCGGAGGAAAGAAAGAACTTGGTGCTTGTCAATGTTTCTAGAGACCAATAGAGTTACCCTGTGCTGCGTTATGATTTAGTTTCTAGGCCACTACAAGGTGATTTTTTAAAAAGTCTTGGCAATAACATAGCTGACATGAAGGGTGACAATGTAAAAGTCTGAGAACATGCTCAATATGCAAAAAACTCAGAGCAATCCCATTCTGAATCCTGTAGTTCAGAACTATGCTTAATGGGACAAAACACTGAAACGTGGACATAATCACAGCTCACCTAAGTTTTTCTTTTCCTTTCCAAGGCATGGAATTTGAGGGAGCCATCATTGCTCTGTTCCATCTTCTGGCTACTCGCACAGACAAAGTCCGAGCTCTTCGTGAGGCCTTTTACCGTCAGAACCTCCCCAACCTCATGAATCTGATTGCCACCATCTTTGTCTTTGCAATTGTCATTTACTTCCAGGTCAGTTGGAATAATGAGGGTTGTAAAACTATGTGGAAGTAGGTCTGAAATTTGCTTCATTCTACAAGAAATTATATATTCACAAGGCTCATTTTTGTTCATGCAGCATCTGGATGTTTATTATACTCTACCTTCTCTTAATCAATTTCTGCACTTACCATAGCCACACAGAAGGCTTGAGACTTAGTTTGGTCTCTGAAAAAATAAACAAAAAACCAAATAAAAATACCCCAGATGCACGTGTGCATGTGATATTGTCTAACCCAAATGCTATTGCTTTTTGCTGGGAAACACTTTGAAGTTTTTAGGCCTGTTTGTTGCTGAAGAATATAGGAAGTTGTAATGTTTCTTTTCCTGGATGCTTTGTTCAGTCTTCTTGAAACTTCAGATTTCTTCTGATGTCTGAATCTTTCATACCTTCTTGTGCGTGGCTGTGTGTTTAGACAGCCATGCAGTTTTGCAGACTGTTTGCAGAAGGGTTCTCATGGAGAGAAGAGCCTCAGGGCAGAGTATTTGTACTTGCACAAAATGATTGCAGGTTTCTTCTGTTGCTGTAAAGGCCTTGCACTTGCAGTTTAAGATCTCTGCTGTGGGTTCACATCCAGATGTAATGGAGAACTTTCTTTTGAAAACTTTTCAGGGCTTCAGAGTGGATCTTCCTATCAAATCTGCTCGCTACCGGGGCCAGTACAACACCTACCCAATCAAGTTGTTCTACACTTCCAACATTCCCATTATTCTCCAGTCTGCCCTTGTGTCCAACCTGTATGTCATCTCCCAGATGCTTTCTGCCCGCTTCAGTGGCAACCTGCTGGTCAGCCTGCTGGGCACCTGGTCTGTGAGTATTCTTTCTCATCTTACATACACCTTTGCAAGGGCACCATTGAAATGTTGAAGAGATGAAGAGATGGTCTCTCTCTGTTGAAGAGGGTTGAAGAGATGGTCTCTCATATTAAGACACACTTTGATAGGTGGTCATACACACTGAAACGCCTAAATTAGTGATTAGTTTGAATTAATGGTAGCATATGAGGCTTGCTGTGATGAATGTAAATTGGTGTCCTGCTGCAGTACTAATGATGCAAAGTGACACAAAGGTGATACAAACTTTTCTAAGACTTGGCTTAATGGCTAAGAAATAGTGATAAGATTGGTGACTGACTGCTTGCTTTCTTCTTCCAGGACACGTCATCTGGAGGCCCTGCTCGTGCTTATCCAGTTGGTGGACTCTGTTATTATCTGTCACCTCCAGAGTCCTTTTCTTCAGTGTTGGAAGACCCTGTACATGCAGTTGTTTATATTGTATTTATGCTGGGCTCCTGTGCTTTCTTCTCTAAGACATGGATTGAAGTCTCTGGCTCCTCTGCCAAAGATGTGAGTTTAAAATGACAAATTATGTGAGCTTACATGATGAAAATAGATGGGCATTTGTAAGAATGAGACTGACCTTCTTCTGAAAAGCTGTTCTACTGGTCATCTTGTTGGTAATATTCATTGTTTGTGTAAACAGGGACTGTGTCTTATTTTAATTGAGAAAGATTAAGACAGAATGGGGGTCATTTTTCCCTGTTTACTGCTTTTTCAAAACAACATCAAAACTTAAATTGCTTTGATTGGAATTAGGAAATTTAGAACATAGAAATATGTGATCAGTGTGAGAGCAGGAAAGGTAACAGGAGAGGTAGAAACTCTTTTAGTGCCACGTGACAGGTACACTGTGTGTAAGGCAGTTGCCACTTAAAAACTTGCAGGTAATGCTCAGACAGCCATTCCTGACACAGAGAGTTTTGATCTTCCTTTATGGAAAAATTAACTAGAAGCTATTATTTTTAACTAGAGTGCACTGACAATGGAGAATATAATGCAGTGCATTGATGTACCTGGGGCTAGCTTTTCAAAATTTCCATTTGCTACAGGATATTTAACATTCAGGAACTATATCACCCTGAAATTGGAGTTGGAAAACAAAATGGAAAATAGCTGTCATTATGGTACATTTGTATTGTGTGGTTCTGGGTAGGAGGTGAAGTTTTGCAGCCATATGGAATGGTTTAATCCATTCTTTAACAAATAAGTAATTGCACAGTTACTGTAACAGTGTGAGCACTCTCTTGTTTTGCACTTGCATCTTGCTGCTTCTTAGGCATGCTGGGAGGCACTCACAGCCTTGTACAGTCAGGTTTTTATTTCAGAGTAAACCAGTATTCAGGGTAGACAGTTTTTAACACTTTAATCCTTTTTCCTGATACTAAGTAAAATAATTTTAGGTTCATGCAAAAAAGGTCAGAAATAAAAGTTAATAAATCATTAATGAAATTTTCACTGTGTAGTGGAATGCTGGCAGCTTACTCATCTCAAAGTGTGTTTTCTCAGTGCATGGAGTCAGTGATGAGCACCTTCATGTTCCCCTGCTAGAGTTTGTTACCCACAGTTGTTAGTAAAGTGTTTGCAGGGCTCTGCTGTAACCCTGTGCAACTGCAGAAATCCAGTTTAAGAATAGTGTTCCAAGAAGGGATTCTAAGTCTGGTTTCTAGTGTGGCTCCACAAATAAATAGTTGACTCAGCTGAATGCAGGAAACTGAAATGGAATAAACACTTCAAGGAATGATTTTGCAACATCTGCAAAACCCTCATCTGGGGAAAGGTAGATGGAAAAACATGGATTGAATTATGTGTATGAGAGCCTACCAGTATCCAAATTTTCCTTTTCTCGCTAGGACTAGAATTATCCAGAAAGCTTTGTATAATTGACAGGTAGAAAAGTGCCTGTGGCTGTAATTTAGCTGAAGTTAAAATACTGGATATTTTGAACTCAGATGAATAATGTAAAACACAATCCAAAACACAAAACAATACAAAAACCACCCAACCCCCCAACAATTATTTCTATTTTCCCACAGTACTACATTCCATTCCAATCACAGTAAATTTACTTGCTCCATTCCTTGATTCAATACAGGTTGCCAAGCAATTGAAAGAACAGCAAATGGTAATGCGAGGCCACAGAGAAACTTCAATGGTACATGAACTCAACAGGTGAGCTACATATTCACTGGCTGTTCATGCAAAGTGTTATGGGCAAACAAAGGGCAAAGTTTGCTTTGACTTCCATTTTCTAGATCCTAGAACTCGGATATTATTTCAGCTTTGATGTCACATGCGTATGACATAGAACATTATCTCATTAAGGGAAGAACTTGTACAGTACAGCTTTTTTTTGCCTTGCATTTAAAGAATTTGCCTCAAATTCTGGACCTTTTATTTTCCTATTTTTTTTTTCATTTACTTACTCTTCTCAGGGTAGCTAATAATGAGCATTTCAGTGTACTTCACTACTTCAAGCTGACCCAGAAGTACTTTCTTACTGTAATTTCTCGTGTGTTATTAGTCTTGAGGACTGTTTTCATGCGGACCTTGCTTCTAAAACAAGTAGTTACTTAAATCTCCTAGGTGCAGAGGTGGGCAGGGGTTGATGTCTTTAGATTTTCAGATTTCAGGGCAGGACCTATGTACCCTTTGTGTTATGGTAATGTTATTGTAACTTCGGATTTCAGTCACCTACAGATAAAGAGCCAGTAACCATGAGTTTAATATTTGTGCATAATTGCATGGTGGACTGTAGTACCTTCTCCTCTTAGTGTAGCATTTTTTCCTTCTCCAGTCAGGTTGAGTATTTTATATTCTTATCCAGATTGCAGACCCACAAGGGAAGTGAGTATTCTGCCACATGATTTTTTTGTTACTATCTAAGCAAACTCTGATGGCCCCTTTCCTTTTCTCATTTCATGTTTTCCAGGTACATCCCTACAGCTGCTGCCTTTGGTGGGCTCTGCATTGGTGCCCTCTCTGTGCTGGCAGACTTCCTGGGGGCAATTGGCTCTGGAACTGGAATTCTGCTTGCTGTCACCATCATTTATCAGTACTTTGAAATTTTTGTAAAGGAACAGAGTGAAGTTGGCAGTATGGGAGCTCTTCTTTTCTAAACCTAGTTTCTCATGGACCCGGGAAAGAGAGGAGGGACATTCTGAAAGTGTAGCCAGTCGGGGAAAAGAAGTATCATAAACTTGATAGTGTCATTCTATAGAAACGCATATTTTAATAATGTTTCCAAAGCACATTCCCTTATGTTCAAACTTTTCTAGCATACTGTTTGCATTTTATAAATTGATGAGGAAAATGTGCAAAAAATTTTTTTAAGAAAATTGTTTTTTAATTATGTGTTAGGAGAGTCAGCTTTCTGACTTGGATTTAGTTCAATGACTCCTGAAAATTTTTTGAGCCCCTTTCACATTTAGTAACCTGAAGCCTTTACAGGTTTTAATTAATGTTTGTTAAATGAATTTTTGGAAGGGATTTTTTTCCATTTAACTTGTTTTTGCAGCTCCTTTGCAGTAATGGTGAAAAAAAATCTCTCCATCTGATGCTCGAATTCTATAATTATGGTTGTAAGCACAAATGGTGTTTCATGTGTTAGGGGGTTCTTTTTTCAGTATGGCAGATTTGAAAGGCAGTTGTTTCTTTTTACTATGATATAATATCTATAATTCGAAATGTTTTGTTGTGTAATTACTACACTAGACTTTGTCAGCTGTTGAGTATTGGCTTGAGACTGTTTTCAAGTTTCTGTGTGAGAAAGGAATGTGTCCTTTGCCACCACCTCTCCTCCACAAGCAGAAAACTCAGGTAAATCTAGATTCTGACAGAACCTGTGCCTAAGAGTTGCTACTTTGAAACTTGGTTAAACCAACTTTGTAAAGCCTTCTAATTAGTCTTTATTGCCATTAGTGGCTATGCTTCTAGTTCTGATGTCAGCTGAAAGGAATGAGTGTTGTGGCTGCTTAGATGCAAATCTGCTTATGCTCTTTGCTAGAGTGAAGTTTCTCTTCTTGATAATGAATTCTGGTCTTGTAGCAATCAGGATGTTATCTGATTACTCATATCTAGTGAATTTTGAGTCTCATTACCACAAAAGAGTGGAAAGAATGGATGCTACTTGTCTGTTTTTGTAGATCTAGATACAAAACCCTTGTCAGATAACTCCACTAAGGGGCTTATGTAGAAGGCTTTTCCATCCTATAATCTCATGGATTTGAGTGGTACATAGGAAAATACTCCTTCAGAAGGTATTGGGATTCCTTTTTTGAAGATTACACCTTCAAAATGGAGAGTTTACAGTTAAGGCTGTAATGGACCAGAATAAAACTTAATTTTCCATTTTAATTTAGGTTGTCAGTACTAATCAGGTGCCTAGGACCAAATGCAAATATTTGTGTATGAGTCTTGTAAATACACTTCTCCTCAATCAGTATTGGACAACATGGAAACCAGAGGGAGGAGTTGTGGCTGCTGGAACTTTTCTTTACACTGCATCACCATGGCTCTGTGCATTTTTGCATGTTGGGCAGACAGTCTGTGAGTCACTGTTCCTGCTGGAGTGGTGGGACTCTGTTACACACCCAAGGAGCACAGATGACATCCAGAAACCCTGAACTCGGATACCAAACACGTGGGAAATCTGCAAAAGTGGAATGAGATGCACCTATCAATGAAAGTCAAATGACCAGGATGAGGATCACGAGTGGAAAAGGAATAAAAGAATTGGGATGAAGTATCCATGAAATGATCACTGTCAGCCATTCACTATGATGTCACACTACATTGAATAATTTCTCTGTTTTTTATGAAGTACTAATGCACCACAGCACAACTGTGATGTGAAATGGGGACAGTGAAAAAGTGGCATTAAAAGGAGAGGGAAAGGGTTCTGGTACAATTCTGCTTTGGGGATTCTGTTGTTGTTTTTCCAGGAAGCCCAATACAAACTTTATTTTAATATAAAAGACTCCACTTCTGTGCATGCTGCTCTGGCTGGGCTGGAGCTGTACTTGTATTTTTGGTCATATCTGTTTGAACTGGTTGCAGTTTAGGCCATTTGCTCTATGGTATCTAAGCAGCACTTGTTCTGTGCATCTGTATTTTTGTGGTATAGTGATGAATCTTTGTTATCAAACACCTGTGTCCTCAAAGCAGAACTTGCTGGCCATACAGTGGATGTTCACAAAAAGAAATAATGCCTATAAAATCTGCTTTATAATGAAATAAAGTACATATTTGGAGCTAGTGCTTGGCTTTTGGTGCTTGGATATTGTTAAAATTCTGACACTTGTGGAGTAAGGTTACCCACCTATGAGACTGAGATACTGGTACCCTCAAAACGCCTGATCAGAGTGTCAGTGTGAAATAAAGACAATCTGTATTTGCTCCAAGGTCTCTCAGTAGTGGGTTGCCAAAATAACTGGATCTTGACCATTCCTTTGGGCAATTCTAAAGGCATTGCACAAGTAAATAGAGGATGGGGTAGTGATGCATGACTTAACAAAAATGTTTCCATTAGAGATACAGTGCCAGTCATTTTGTAGTGTGATGGTTGAGACAACAAAACTCAAAGCTGATGATATTCCCAATATTGTTTTGCCCTTTGAGTTTTTAAACTTAGAGTAAGGGAAAATTTTGCCTTCCTCCTGAAATAGAAATATCCCAGTACTTGAAAGCAAATTTACTTGAAATACTGTTACTGGATGCAGAAGTTCAGCCATGATTTTGGTTGTGTTTGAAGTCACTCTAAAAAGCAGCCTGATTTCTTCCTTGCTGTTTTATTTTTCATCAGGAGACTTGCATTGATGACTGTGGTTGCTGTGGGAATATTATGTCATCACACATATGATCACAGAAATAATTGAGGTCACTGTAGATGTGATGAGTTATGTGCAAGAACTGGATGAGAACCAACAGCAGGGCAACATCTGACATCTTTCTCCTGGGGCTGTTTTGTGCAAAACTCTTGACATGTCTTTTCCTTCTGCCCTGCAGGTTTCAGGTGGAAGTTTCTTTAGCATTTAAGTGCTGGCTATTTAATTTTTGTTCCTTTTGTCATTATTCATGAAGCTTTAAAAATCGTCTGGTTTAATCTAGTTCACTTATTCTTAGGGTCTGTTTCCATGTAATTTTGAGATGGCAAAAAATGGACTTTTTTTTTCTAATTTCTCAAACATTTAAAAATAAATTCATTCCTTTTGGCTGCAACTGTAAAGGTTGTTGCTTTAGTTTAAATGTTTCATGACTGTCTTCCCTTTATTTTTTCTGGGGATAACTCTGTCCCATACTGTAAACAGACTGATTTGTGGAGTTTGTGATTTGTGATTTTTAGCCAGCTTTTGGAAAAGGAGGAAGCTGAGTGGCCCAGTAACTGCTTTTCCTAACTGTCCTCTCTGGAAGGAGGAATAACAAGCTTTAGGTGGCTCTGCATTTCCCCACTGCTGTGGGGAGGCTCCTGGCAGCTGTTTGCTCACGGATGAGCTGTGACACTGCCGGGTCCTGGGCCAGCGCCCCTGCCTGGATCCCAGACCTGCTCCGGGTGCTGCCGGCGCTGACTGCGCTCTCCAGCCCTTCCCGGCCCGGCTGCCTCCCTGCGGCTCCGTGCGGACTGTTTCCCCAGTGGAGAAGGGACAGGACAGGGACAGTGTCCCTCTGGGCAGCGAGGGACACTGGTGGCATCTCTGCTGTACCCGGTGTGCGCTTTGCCTGTCCTTCACCTCCTTTCCCCGCCGCTCCTCTGCCAGGTTTCTCCTGCCCCTAAAGGAGATGCGGGGGCTGGGGCAGCGGCTCCGGAACGGATCCTCGGTACCGGGACGGATGCTCAGCCCCAGAATGGATCCTCGGTCCCGGAACGGCTGCTCAGCTCCGCCGAGCCTCCCGAAGCCCCGAGCCCGACCCGGAGCCTCTGCCCGCCGGGTGGCAATGTTACCCTGCGAGTCAAGCGCGGCACTCGGGATCAGGCAGATCCAGCCTGTCCCAAATGTGTCCTTTCCGTACAATGTAAAAAGTTCGGAGCAGAGTTTGCCAATATTTATTTGTGCTTCCTGGAGCTGCATCCAGGATTGAGGTTGTTTTAAGATGAAACGCTGAAAATAATATGTTAGAGCGTTTATAATATTTTCTAATATATTTCAAGCATGCTGAGTGCCAAGGGGCAGTTGTCTACTTCTGCCACTTAAGCTTAGACTGAGACAGTCTATGGGATTGGAAAGAAGACAAGAAAAGAAGCATTTAAAACCAAAATCAATATTCTAAGCTGGGGACCTAATTAGTCAGCTAGACTTTAAGCTGCTGGTTTATAATGTGCTCCTGGATGGATCTGCTCAAATTGAAACTCTTCCTGTGGGCCGGGTTGTAGCAATCCTCTGGCCATTGCCAGCGTGGTTCCAGCCAAGCTGGCAGCATTTGGCAGAAAGGAAATACCCTGACAATTGGCACCTCTTCTGGCAGCTGTGTCACACAGGCTGAAGACTGAAGGAGCGCAGACATGATCCACTTTGTCATCACAGAGGGGGCTGTCAAGGTCAGAGACGGGATGCTGGCTCTGAGATAATTCTTGCTGTAGAACAAGAAGACTGGGCCAATATCTCAGAAACAGGAATACCTGGGAGCTTAAAAGAGAGGGAACATATAGAATAGTGAGGATACATAATTTTAAAAGACTGTTTCAGATATTTTTATATTGCTTTGAAGAAAATCAGGACACATGGCACATATATAAAATCCCAGATTCCCCTTCTTAGATATTACGGCTAAAGTGGATGGTTCCAAAGATGGTGTGAGCGCTGCTGGGGAATATTAGCTATCTGAAATCTCAGCCGAGTATTATCCACTTTAATCTTCAGCATGTCTGAAGCTCTCTGATGTTCTTACAGCTCTAATGTGTCTCTTCTTTATACCTGTGGTGTGAAGATTTATGAAAGAAGAAGGCAGCTCCAGACAAATAGGAACAAGGTACATTGAGCAGAACATTCTGCCTGATTAAATTTGCTATATAAGTGTGATTTTTATTTTTGTTTAAATAACTTCATCTTTTGGCAGTGCAAGAGCATGAAATTGTTGCTGCTGGATTCCCTAGGGCTGCAGAACTATGCCTAATGCAGGTAGAGCAAGGGCTCCCTGACCACAAATGCGGTCACTTACACAAGGATTTGGGATTGTGGAGCTCAGCTGCAGGAAATAACTGGAGGATGGGTGGAGAGAGAAGCCATGAATGAATTGTGGGAAGAAGCAGCGCAGGAGCCAAGGGGCAGTGAGGGGATGTACCCTTGTGAAGCTGGGCTGTGGTGGTCTGATGTGCCTATACCTAAAATCAGTGCATCTGAAAATGCTCTTGAGCTCCAGGATTCTGAAGAGCACCAACAACAAACTGTGAGCGCCTTGTGTGGCTGTGGATGATGATTAACATGCAGAGGGGCAGCTGCCTGCTGGATCTCCCCTGCCAGACAAACCCAGAATACCTGTGTGCTATAGAAATCAATGATTTGTTTAACCTTGGTATCTCAGACTGACCTCATGTTTCCTTAGCACTCTCCAAAGTTTCCTTTGCGCTCTGCAGATGTAGAAACTTGTAAGATACAAAAGTGTGTTTGTTAAAATAATTCCTTTTCTAAGCACCTTTATCTTGGATGTTTGAGGATAAAGCTTAAACTGTTGATTTTTAAGTTATTAGGAGAGCAATTTTTTTAACCTATCCCCCTTGCTTTGAGTGACTCTTGAAAGGAGGAGAGAGATTTATTGGGGGGGACATGCTAATTTCCTCAAGTAGTTAGAAAAGAGCTGTCTCTTATCTCAGTGCTTCCCATTCCTTAAGCAGTGCAGTCTGGCAGAAACAAGCCAACATTTGGGATAAGATTTATCTAATTTAGTGATGGAACACAGTAGCACAAGCCAGGGAGCCTGACACTACTTTCTGCAACTGAGGTACATCAAAGTCATTTTTATTTAGGTTTAAACACAGGTATCCACCTTTTTGTAGAGGATAGCTGGAGGCTCACAGGATCCATTAAACTGGAATGGTGACAGGGATACTGCATGTGAAAAGAGAAGAGTTCTAGTTGCAGAGCAAACAGACTAAAACTGTTTCTATTTTTATGAAATAGGTTCTCAACTGTTATTTGTGTTGCAGAAGTTGTTTCTTCTGCATGTGAGCTCTCATTTTTGTGGGTGCTGGCTGTAATTACAATATCATGGAGGGTTTTGGTTCCAAATATTGTGCACTCTGGAAGAAAAACCTCCCATTTTTAAAAAGGAAAAAAAAACCTGCAGAGCAGGACAGGACCTGTCCCCAGCCCTACTGATCAGTACAGGAGTCCTGGCTCAAACAATATCTGCCACCTCTTCACTTGCCTCTTCCACTGATGTTGCCTCTTAAAGCACCAGAACTGTTAACTCTGTAGTGACTGAAACACAGATCCAAAGTGCACACGTGTGTGTATATAAAGTTGCTGTCTTCAAAACATAACTATCAACACTTAATTAACGAAATAATACCCTTAATGCTGTACTTAATCCCAAAATCAGTGTGTGACCAGTGAGCTCACACCTGTAGGAGAATGGGGGTCAGAGAATTGAGTGGTCCATGTGCCATCATGGTCATGTTTTCCTTTGTTCATGCAGAATTGCTGATGCATCACAGTCTTGATATTATTTCACCCTTGCAGAATATTTCTGCTTCTCCAGAGAGTGTTTCCCTTATGCATAATCCATTAAATGATGATCAGAACTTTGAGTGCCTGCAATTCATCAAGTTTAACACTTTACTATAAGAGAAGACAAAACCATTTCTCTATGGTTTTGGTTGTTAATAGCTATAAAATCAACTCAATCTAGATCTTTTACCTAAGCAGAGGTGACAGATTGATGCTGCTGGGGTTCCAGGTGTTGCTGGAGACATAATGAACTTTCCTGCAGGCTGTTACATTGCTTCAGCTCAGGGAGCTCTGTGTGAGCATAATGAAGCTGCACCCTCTAATCATCAGGAAAAAACATCTTCATTTAGCCCAGGCTCCAACCCACAACTTGAAAGACCTGAGCAAAATCCTCCACTTTATTCCCCTGTGTTCCCTGGGTGGATCTGAGCTGGGAGGTTCTTGCACAAACCAGGTATTTCTCATGTCAGAGCTTCAGTCCTTCTGTGACCCTTAGACTTTGGAACCTCACATTTCCCATAATAATGTGCTGCTGCAAATGCAAACACATTGGGGAGCACCCTGTTCCCCTGCCTGGAGCCCCCTCAGCAGGTACCTCTGCCATCTGAATAGAGGCTGTTTTGTTCCATTACCGTGCAGAGCCATCACTGCAGCAATAAAGAGCAGCTTTGCCTTTCTCTTGTAAATCCTCTGGCAGGAGCACGATGGATGTGGCTCTTGCCAAATACCTCTGTCAGGGGTAGGAAGTGCCAAGGGGTTTGAGGAGCAGGAGAATGCCCAGAGAGGTGAGCAGCAGAGGTCAGAGGTGGCCTTTCTTCCCTGTACATGAGAGTTTGTGCACACACATCTGTCTGCTGGAAGGCACAAGAGCCTCATACCACTGGCTGCCAAATCTGATGGGGCACAGGAGCTTTGTCACCTTGTCCAACATGACCTTTCAAAGGTGTGAGATGAGCTTCACACAATTTGTTTTCACCTTTCAACAGCAAGAGCACTTGACCATGTAAAACTATTTTGCTATATTTCTATCTAAAAGGCTTAGCAATTCCTGGATGTATTTTTTTTTTTTATTATCTCACTTGTTCCTATGTGTGTGTTAAATTGGTCTTTAAATGCCATTTGATGAGTGCTTTCCTGCTGCCCTAGCCCTGGTTGGGTGGGGTTGCCTGCTCTGATTCTGTGTGAGGGAAGGTGACTGGTTTTTCTGATGATATGTGTGGGTAGACCTGGCAAGATCCTGCCTTCTGGATTGGACAAAGCAAATTCATCCTCTGAAAAAATCTATCCAAAGGGACAGGACCCTTTAGGAATATATAGTTATCAGTCTCTGTAATCTTAGGTGCCTATCACCTGTATCCAAGTTGTACAATACAGATGTCCAGAGGGGCTGGAGCCATTCAATAAAGCTGCTGCAATAGTTCTTTACATTAATACTGAGTTTGAACACATCACTCCTGCAGTCACTGTTCTGGAAAACCACGTGCAGCTCTCAGACCTGGAGAGCTTTGGGGATTATAAAAGGACAGGCTGAAGCAGGGCTGAGGGTCCTGGCAGTCCCCACTTGGGACCCAGCAAAGGTGGTGCTGAGGAATTGGTTTTGGCCTCTGTGGCAGCACTTGGCTTGCTAGTTCCCAGTATTTACCTAAATATATTTTGGATTGCTGCAGCTGCTATTGTTTGTGATAAAGGCTTGGACAAAAGGTCTATTGATCAGGCAGTCCCGGCCATCCATCTCTGTCTGCCTCTCCAGACAGCCGGGCTGGGGTGGCAGTGATGCTGCTGAGCCACTGCTCTGCACCAGGCTGGCACAGGGCTGTGCTCCCTGGCAGGGAAAAGGGGTGAGCCCACCACAGACCCCTTTGCCTTTCTCCCCACATGCACACGAGAATCTCTGTGTGATCACAGAGTGCTGTGTGATGGGCTCTGAGCCTGGTTCAAAGCTCATGATGATCTTGCTCCCATGGTCTGGTTTAGTAAGGAGCACTCTGCCAGGTTTGAATGCTCGTAACATTCAAGCCTCAGAGAGCAGAGGGATTATCACAGAAAAAGTTCCGAATTTTATCCTTTTTTTTAAATGAAGTCAGCTATTGCGTGGAGAAAATCTTGTGACTGGAGGAAAATTCCTGAGTTTCTTAGGAAAAGTGAAATATTTCCTGTAGTTATTTCTTGAGCTAAATTTTGTCTGCTTGTCTAATGATGAAAAATGGTGTGTGGTGAAATTAGATAGCACATGGAAAATAATCATATTTCTGGAATACTTGTCAAAATACAGGCCATGTTAGAAATGAAATTGCATCTCATGCAACAATTCTTGCATTGACAGAGAAATTAAATACTTTTATTCCTAAAATAGGAGAGAATAAGATATTGAAAATAAAAGGCATGAATATTGCTAATGTGTATACAGAAAAGATGGTTATATCTCATGGCTCTGAAGTGGATCTTACATCCAGACATAATAATGCAGATACATAAAAATTTCTGTTTTGAGGAACTAGGGGGAAAACACAATGTGAGATTTCAGTATAGATTCTTTTTTATGTAGTTAAGAGAGTACAAAATTAAGGACTGACAGTAAAATTGGCCAACAACAAGTGGGAGTTGTAGTTACCTGTTTTAACATGTAACAACTCAAATTGAAGTATTTATTCATTTTATAGGAGGCTTTCTTTTCCAGCAGTGGAGCACAGAACTAACAGCATCACTTCAAAAATGAATATATTTTTATACGTGTTACCATGTGTTCCTATTTTTTTTTTTTTTTTGTTTTCTCGGTTGAGCGTTCTCTGTCTCTGACACCTCCTGCTCCTGATGCTGCTGCTGTCAAAGGTGGGTTGGTGTCCCCTGGCTGGACCCAGGGCTTGGCACAGCACAGAGGTTCTGACACTGCTGGGTCTGGGGGGGTTTTAGAAGCTCGGTGTGGGTGGTGCCTGTGGAGCACAGACAGGCAGGAGCTGGGCCATGGGGTGATGGGGCAGTGGGGTGATGGGGCTGTGGGGGAATGTGGCCGTGGGGCGATGGGACAATGGGGCCATAGAACAATGGAATGATGGGGCT
>NW_005054317.1:8701874-8707472 GCF_000277835.1 Geospiza fortis
CCGCTGTGCCCTCGGCTTCCCCTGTCCCCGCTGTGTCCCCTGGCCTGTCCCCGCTGTCACCCCTCGTTTGCCGTCGCTCACATCAGCGCGGGGCCGGGCGGGATGCCCCGTCACGGATCTGCGCCCCGGGGAGATGAAGGAGCGCTCGGACAAAGGGACATTGTACCCGGCTCTGTGCCCTGCCTGGGGCAGCCAGCCTGTCCCGCACAGCCACAGCCCCGCGTCCCCACGGCTGGCAGGGCACGGCCAGGTGACACCGGACTGATGCCGCAGATGTGAGGAAAGAACTTTGGGGGGAGTGAATTGTGACTGATTTCGGCTGGTGAGATAACTGGGGGGAACCGAGTGTTTAGAGCAGTATGATGATGAAAGGGGTGCACGATTTGAGGTCCCCCGTGCACACAAATTTGGAAATCATGTGTCCAAGAAGGTGTCTGTAATGCTAACTGAACACATGATTTGATTCATAACTTGAAGTAAAACTTCTGCCTGGGGTTTTGGTGGATGTGCTTCTCTACTCAACACTCTTTGCCCCCCACCCTTTATTTGTTTACTGGCATTAGCTTCCTGGGAAGAAATTGCCAGAGAGCCTGCTGCATTTCCAGGGGATTCCTCTTTCTCCTGCTCTCTCCATTTCACCTTTCTACTCTCCCTCTCTTTCTCTTGTCTTGTGATGCACAACCTTCTTTCAAACATCCCATCTCACTTGTGCTTCTCCTCCTGCTTTCTCTGGGATTGCATCTGCTATACAGAGGGTTTATTCCTTCCCTCTGGTTGTGCTTTCTCTTGCCTTTCTTGGCATATTTCTGCCTTTCTCTTTTTCTTTCCTCATTCTCTAGAATTTCTTTCTTCTTCCTCAAACTTTCTCTCCTGTTTCTGGGAATTTTATTTTCCATTCTCTTCTTCCTTGTATCTCTCAGGTTTGCCATCCTCCCTTGCAGTGCCTGCTCCTTGTTTATCAGCCCTTTCCTTCAGTCTGTTCTGTCTCCTGCTGGGTTCTCAACAGGCAATAAACTGAAGTCCCATGGTCAGGCCAGAGGTTCTGTCCAGTGTGATGGGCAAATAGGATCCTACAAATGAACAGAGGAGTTTATCTGTGTGAGGTCATTGGAAATTACACCTTCCCCGCCAGCTCCCCCAGCTGCCCCTCTCACTGGCAGAGGACAGGTGGTGTCTGCTGGTCAACCTTGACTTCCCAGTTTGGAAAAAGTGATGTTGAGCCCTGCCCATGCTTGGTGAAAGCAGGGACATGGGATTATTTTGTTAGGCAATGTGCACCTTGACCCATGATCCAGTCAAACCTCATCACCTGAGAAATACTGGAATAAATCAACTCAGATGGGAAACTTACCTCAGGTGCAGAGATGTTGCAGTGGATGGTTTATCTGAGGATGGTCTTGGTTCCTGTTGGATGAGGGTGATAATCCCACATAGCAGAGAGAGTCCTGTGCTGTGAGAGGTACTGTGGGTGAGCTGAGATCCACCCTCACAGCCCTCACACCTCCACAGTTCATGGTGTTACTTGTCATAGGACTGAGCCTGAAGAATCCCCACTCCTGACCATTCAAGCCCAGTCTCAGTGGTTCAGGAACATTCCATACTTTCTGTTCTGGGCTGTATATTTTCCCAGACTTTTCCAGTGTGGCATTACCTTGCTCCATCAGTCATATTCCACCCTAGAGATGGTTGTCTCTTGATGGCAGATGAAGTGGAGTGATTGAAGCACTACTAGGCTGGGCCGCTGTAAAATATTCTTTATCAAAAATAAGCCCTGCAAAGAGGGCTGTAATTCTTTTGACCCCCTCCCTTTTTTTATTTTTTCCTGTAGGAGTATTTCAGCTATGTAATTAATTTTTTTTAATATCTCTCTTTCCAGACTTTTTATTCCAGTCCCAGTGCCTGTGGTTCCTGCGGGGTGTGAGGAGGAGGGCTGAGTGACAGGCTAATAACCTGCTCTGGCTCTCGCTCCAAGCCCAGTGGCAGGTGTCCCAGAGCCCCTATTGAATGCCACCATCCAAAAAAAAAATTATCAACAATCTTCCTTCAACAATGATTTATTATTGCCATAATTTGCCTTGGTACAATGAGCTGCAGAGTGTATTTCTGCACCCGACTGACAGGTATTTGATGGCTCCAGGTTCCTATTTTATTTAGTCTTGAGCCTAATATGATTTGGTTACCCTCGCTCCCTCCTTCCCATCCCTCTTCTCCCTCCCCACCCAACCTTTTCTCATTTTGTTTTGTTTTCTAAGAGTGTGTTTCGCATAACCCTGGGCTGGCTGACAGCGCTTGTAAAAACCAGAAGTCGATCTCGCAGTGGCTTTTCACCATTAATCAAGCTGCCTGGAATTGGAAAGTAACACTGACAGGCTTTTATCTTGGAGAGAAGGAGGATGGCAGATGTATTTTATGGTGGATGAGCCTTCACGGCTTCTATTAGACTGGGACTTCAGTGGTACAAGGTGGTGGTTTGGGGGAGGAGGGAGCGAGGGGGAGGAGAAGCCGGGAGCAGCCTATAGATAAATAGATCCGTCAGTCAGGCGATGTGGAGGTCTCCAGGCGGCCAGCCATTGTAGGTGACAGAAAAGGCAATCAAAGACAAAACAAATCAAAAGGTACATCTTATCAGCAGCAGGCCAGCTGGACTTCCACCGCACTCAGAGGCCCTGCCGAGGGCAGGAGAAATTAATCCTGCTGTCGAGGCCAGAGAAATTGTCGCTGCTGAAGGTCCAAGTTCAGGCGAGCGGAGGTGGCCAACATTAAAGGAGAGGAGAGCAGGAGGCGGGAGGAGAGGAGCGGGGGAGCCAGAGCCCTGTCCCAGCACCTCTCTCCCTCCCTCCTTCCCTCCCTGCCTCCCTCCCTCCCTCTCCCCCGGGCTCCTGACAAGTGCATTCATCGTGCGATGATAGCTCGGCACCTATGATTGGTACCTTTAATAATATAGCCCTCGCTCAGCTGTCACCCTGAAAGAACAATTTTTCCTCCCGCTTCCCTTGATGCAAAGATACATCTGTAATGAGAAGGGTGACAGAAAGTGGGAGCACGGGGAACCAGGGAAAGTTTGGAAGAACATTAATCTAAAAGTGAAGTTGTAGGTGATGCTGCCTGCTTGAGGTGCCCGTGCCTCCAGTGGGGAGCCAGCAGTGGATTTGAAGCTGTTGTCATGTTCCCTGGCCTTCAGTGCTTTGGGGCCCCCTCTGTGAAGGGAGAGGGATCCTTGGCCCAGCCTTGAACAGGAGCAGCTTTGAAAGCCACCATCCTCCTGCATGGTAGAGCTGGTCATGGTGGGAGGGACTGGCAAGCAGCCCCACGTGCTGGGAGTCCTTGGCATAAACCGGAATGACTTCACTGTGTGTGGATGTATGCTGAGCAGGGATCTCTCTTCACCTCTGCAGCCTGGAGGAAGAAATGTGTGGTTATAGGTCCTGTGACTGTCCCTGAAGTAGGGCCCTACTCACATCCTACTCTGGTCCATCCTTTGGTTTCAGCCAGACTCAACCCACAGTGCCATCATGAGCAGCACTCTGCAGAAGTTGCCTTATTTCCCCAGAGGAGCTCTGCCTGCCAGGGCAGGATGCCCTTGTCTCCAGGCTGTGGTGTGGCTGCCCTGGCTCAGGTGCTCTTGGGCTTCCTTGGCCCAAAGCCTCCCTGGAGCCCTGATTTCAGACCAAGCTGCACTGTTGTGCTCCCTGGAACCACTGCCCACATGTTCTGTGCCCAGGGCTGTAGGGACACAGTTTGGGGTAATTGGGAGTGGGGCTGGGCCAGCCTCATCCCCAATGGGCACAGCTGTGAGCAGCAGGTGAGCAGCACTGCCAGCAACAAGCCATGGAGCGCCCAGGGGCACTGACCAACCATCAAAGGGAGCAGAGGGCACACAGGTGCAGTGCATCAACAGGAAGGGATAAAAGGTTGGGCTGAAGAACAAGAAGGGCAGACCCTTGCAGCCTCCTGAAGTGATGGGATGTTACTCTGCATGGGCAGATGCCTGAAGCCTTCTGCTGAGGTGAGGTGTTACTGTGTATGCATGGACGGATGGATGTTTAAAGCCTTCTGGAATTGTGTGGTGATGCTCTGTGTATTTTGGCCCTCTCAACTGCAGCAGGTGCTGTGGGGTGTGCTGTGGCACAGGGACATTGCAGCAGGGGCTGTGGGGTGTGCTGTGGCACAGGGACATTGCAGGAGGTGCCCAGGGATCCCACTGCAGGTGCCCAGCCCTGCACACCCAGCAGCTCCTCCAAGCAATTGTGTTGCAAATCTGAGGAAGTTTGTGGGGGTATTTTCCACCCCAGGTGTGAAAGAAACACTGTCAGCCCTGTTCTAGCGGGCTGGGGAGAGCAGCAGGTGCCCAGATCTGGGAGGCACTGAGGGAGCTCATTTTGTTGCATTTAGGGAACATGACTATTTTAATTTAAGGGATAAGCAGCAATGTCCTCAAATGCAGTTATCTCCTGTGGTATTTAGCAGCTTTCCTGGCTGCCCAGCTCTGCTCTGCAGTTGTCAGTCCCTCCCTGGTATGAAGCCCCCGGGCTTGCATTCTTTAGCATTAGCATTTGGCAGTGTTCTCTCATTCTGTGCTCTCTTGTCCCTACAAATGATTTGCTAATCTGCATCTGGTTTTGTTTTTCTCCCAATGAAAGTGGGGATTATATGAAGATCTGTATCAAACAGGTTGCCTGTGAAATCAGAGGGGCTGCTCTCTGTGGTCTGCAGTCTCAAATCCCACAGGATCAGAAGGAAAGCGGGGAGGGTTAGGCAGCATCTCCAAAAGAAGCAGTTTGTTCTATCTGGTCTCCAAAAATTCAGTGGTGATTACTCCCTGGAAGCAGATAACTTCTGCAGACAGTGGTTGGTGGCTGTGGGAGCCATATGGATGGGATGAATGTTGGTAAGAAGGAGTGGTGAGAACAGTCCTTGAGGAATGTTTCCCTCGTGCAGAGGGAAGTGTTGAACACGGAATGGATGAGCACAGCTCATGCAGGGAAGCGGAGCTCTGGTCTCCATGCAGATCTTAATGAGGAGGGGAAACAGGTCCTGCACAGTTGGTTTGGTCTGTCCAAGCAGGAGCCTCAGAGGATGCTTAAAAGGATGAACCCTTCATAAACACTCTGCAGAGATGGTTCAGATGTGGTTTGCTGGTGCTAAAATGAGTAAATAATGCTTTTGTCTGGGAACACTTTCTGCAGTCCATGAACCTGTAAGAGCAGGGACCCCTAACTCAAGTGCTCAAGATGATTTTGAAAACTGAACAACAGATGTCCCATTCAGGACACACACAGGGTTACTAGACAGTTTAAAAAACTTTTCTGCTTTGCTTCATCTTTGCTGCAGTGCTCTGGGGCTCAGTTCAGTTACCTGAACACACCTGGGGATGAGGTGTGTGCCATGGGACTCCACAGCAGCTCTGACAGGTGGAGCAGCCTCTGCAGGGGCACAGTGGGCAAATGTGGGGCCCTGTGATGGAGTGTTGGGGTTTTGTGGGCAGTTGCTGCTGTCCTTGGGTAAGGTCTCCACTTCCACAAACGAATCCAGAGAGTTTTGTGGTCTGTGGGCTGTGGCAGTGAGAGCCACAAGTGTGCTTACACCCAGCTCCCAGAG
>NW_005054318.1:0-8853 GCF_000277835.1 Geospiza fortis
AAAACCTTGTGTCCAACCGACGACAGATGTATCTTGCTGACAAATCATCAGAGGTCTAGAGAAGGAAGACTGAGGGTGATGTATTTGAATAAATCATCTGAGAAAACTCGTCCTCTTAGTAAAGTGAACTGTATTGAATAAACAACGGAAGGAAGATAATGACTTGCTTGTTTTCATGAAACCCAAATTTTTCTTTCTGTTACCCATGACAGAGTTTTATCTGACTCACCTGAGAGGACAGGTGTCCCTTCTGTGTCTTCTTTAATAAGTATGAGTGCAACAAGGAGCTCGTTTTCACTGTATTTTTATCAAGGGAGGAAGAAATTGCTGGCTGCTACTCTTTATCTGAAAAGTGCATTTAAAAAGCAAAAAACAACAAACTCATTAAAATTGTTGTTTTCTTAAGTGAAGAGGTAAGGCACTGGAACATGGCAATTATATTAAATCAGGTTGCATTTTAAACTGCTTTGTGCTCTCACAGGAGAGACAGGGTTTTAGACAGAGTTCTGTAAATGGGCATTTTGAAACAGAACACTTTTAAAAACTGTCATGCTTAATGATACCTACAACAGAATGCCAAGAAGAAGATAAAAGATCAACTCTGTTATTCCCACTTAGGCTTTCAGGAAGAGTTCTGCAAAGTATCCTTCAATCTTTTAGAAATCTCTAGCACTAGCTGAAAAGTTTTCCACATTAAATAACATGAAATAAGTTTCAGTTAAATTGAAGTGTTCCTGGAAAAATGTCTACTTTCATGGATAACATCTGCTTGGGTTTTCATGAAACTACATAAAACTGTGAATGGAATCCACTGTTAGTGTAAAAAATATATGTAATATTTATTAGAAAGAAATAAAACCCCTCTAATCCACAGAATGTCTCTCCCTATGCTGTGGACAAAAAATAAAATTTTTTGATCGATATGTTCTAGAAATTTTTAGAAATTCTATACAAAGTTAGAACTGGATATTGCTAGTTTAACAGTGAACTGTTCCAGAATAATGCCAGAACATAATTAGAGCAATGGTGAGATAATTCTACCCCAGATATTTATGGGTCATATCAAAATCTCATTAAATTCCATAAAAATATTTCTGCTGAATTCTGATAATGTTTGATGAACTGCATTTTATTTTTATAAGAGTCTATTAGCCAGAGGATTTAACACAACTGAAGAAACTGAGTATTAGCTACAAAACAATTCTTATAATAACAGTTTATTACAACAATTAGATAACTTTATTTAGAAGAATAGTTTTATTTATTCTTAATTTTAAGACAATGGCTATGAAATTTTGGCACCTTCTTGTTTTTTTTTTCAGAAGTAGGAACAGAAAACCATCCATATATGCAGACTTCACAATAGGAAGATTACATTTAGTGATTGTGTTGTTAAATGCAAATTTTTCACTCACTTCTAGCCAGAGTATAAGAAAAAAGTTGAGATTAGTAGAGGCATATTATTTTGATTTATTGGCTCGCTGAGTTTGTTCATTATTTGTGAATTATTATTTTCTGCTGCTACATAGTTCTAATTAATTGTTAGGGTACTAAGAAGGTTTTTGCATGAACATTTTTATCATCCTGTGTCACAAGAAATGAATTAGAAAATAAAATATTAATCAATGGTTTTATTTCAGGGTTAACCTTGATGAGGGCAGCAGCCTTGTCATTGTCCTGTTTTTAGTATGACAATACATCTGTTGTCAGCAAAATCTTTTCTTTTGTCATTCTGTTGTATATCCTAACTGCTGAGGATTTTATAGTGTCATCAGGGATTTTCTGTAGCCTTTAGCTCACTGTGAATGAGGTGTGGCCCAAACAGAGACATGTCCAACAACATGTTGTAAGACAGAAGTTATTAAGGCAGTAAGAAAGATCAGCAACAAGGTGCCCATACTGCAGCTCATCCAAATCACTGTGGAAGGTTGCTGCAGACCCTTGGTATTCTGTTCATCTGGCAGTCAGTTGAGCAAATGCGTTTTAAATGGAAGTAAGAGTTGCAGCACCCCTTGGCTCCACCAACACCACGACAATTTGGGAGAACGTTGTCAGCAGTGTGCTCACTCTGACAATGCTGGTCAAGGGTCAAGCTGTGTAGAAGCAGGGTGCCAGGTGGTCAGACAGTGGAGCAGGTTGCTCAGAGGTGATGTGGAGTCTCCATCCTTGGAGATATTTAATATCTGTCCGGGCACAGCCCTGGGCAACCTGGTCTAGATGACCCTGCTCTGATCACAGGGGTTTTGACAGAGGGATCTCCAGAGGTCACTGTCAGCCTCAGCTGATTCTGTATTATTTTAAGTATCTCAAAATAAATTCGAAGACGTGAGTCATGACTGAGAATGAAAGAAGGAAGAAAGAAAAACATGGAGAGAAAAGTAGCAAAAGATGACCAATGATTCATATTCTCAGGGTTATTTAAGGTATCTAAAATCTTATCTCCAGAGATTTTCAATTTCTGTGATTGAAACTAGTGTTAATTAGATGCCTTAACACTAAAGGCTCTGACCAAAGTAATCACTGCAAGATTAGCTGATGTAACTTTAGTTTTACAGCATTATTTCCATTCCTTATTAAGACGCCTGTCTCTTTGTTGTCCATAAAAGCATTGCATCTCACTTTCTATCTTTCTTTTTCCAGTGTAGACTCCCAGTGCCATAATTTACTGAGCCAGAAGAAGACACACCAACATATCACAAGGGGCTTTTATTCTGCAAAAAGAAATTTTTATGCTCATGGGAAGAGGGTGTAGTGACATTACATTTTTTTTTAATTCTCTCTTTTTAAACATGATTTCCTTGAGTTCCTTGTTGGACCACAGAAGGGGCTTTACCACCTCCTAAGGAAAAAAGTTTCCCTTTCATCTAATCTTCTGGTTTTCACAGTCTTTTGTCAGTCACACTTCAGGTCTGAGCCTTTGTGGCAAAACATTTGTTCGCAGGCCCCTCTGGCCACCTGAGCATGGATTCCCTGGTGGGAATTGGAAAGATGATGCCCATAGCTGATTTTTTCTGACACTGTTGTAGAGCACTATGGCTCTACATTGTTGCAGATGGAACAGAAGATGCAATACTGGCAAGAGAAACACTGAAAGCCACGGGAAGGTTTCCATTACTTCCGAATTGTACGTGATCCAGAAGAACTGTGTGATCAAAA
Organism: Geospiza fortis; assembly: GCF_000277835.1. Lineage (NCBI taxonomy): Eukaryota > Metazoa > Chordata > Aves > Passeriformes > Thraupidae > Geospiza > Geospiza fortis. The sequence continues at coordinate 3,157 of NW_005054318.1, forward strand.
AAACCCTTGGACTGAAAAAAGATAAAGTACTCATCTCATCTGTTCTGCAGCCCCAATACAAGATTAGCTGTCCTCAACTGTTCCTCACAGCTGCACTCTTTAAAACACAGCTTTCCTAAACTTAGTGACAGGACTCATAGATTTTCTTTCCTTGCAGTTGAAGCTGAATGTCTATTGAACCAACTTAAACCCATTACCCTTGCTGTAACCACAGGGGGCCTGAACAGTCTAGTCTTTTACTCTCTGCAGCTACTTTTTACATTATTATGTGTGCTCTCAGTCTTCTCTTATACAAACTAAACTACTCCAATTGTTTCAAACTCTTCTCATCAGTTTTGCTTTCTAGATCACTGATAATTCCCGGTTGGTCTCCTTTAGCTTCTTTTGATACTGGTCCACACTTTTTCTGAAATGCAGTTCAGAAAATGAAGCACAGTGTGCTTGCTGAGACTGAGCACAGTATGCAGCACTGAGGAAAATGAAAGAGCTATTTCATATTGTACAAATGATACTGCTCTTTACACGCCTTAGTAAGTTGCACATCATTTTTTTAAACTTATTTTTAAGACCGTTCCTCCAACTTTACAAGAAAATTCTGGCCTGGTTCTCCTGTATATAAAGCAGGGAAAAAAGTTACTGAATTAGGACCCACCCTATAGTAAAGGATCTTGGCCACTAAATAGATTGCAAGCTGAACACAAGACATCAGTGTTAGGCGGTGCCCATACACATAAGTGTGCATTCCACCCCAAGCACTACTGGAAACACAGAGCAGCAGCAGACCCAGAGGAAGGTCTGTCAGAATTTTTATTGTTGTCTAATCTAGTTTAGTTATTTCCAAAAAAAAAGAAAATATTCTAGGTTTCCTCTTGAATGTGAGACAAATCAGACATTTTCTTTAATTTTTCTTTGCATTGGTATCCAGATAATAGAAAGCTTCCATAATTTTTTTAAACTTGACAAACATAAAGCAAATGTTGTCTTGTTTTGCTGGCATTTTGAACAGGTTTAGGTTTGTTCTGCCTGAGCTCTGAGATCAGCCTAGACCTGTGAAGATGTTTTTGCAGAGTTTTGAGAGCAAACTGATAAACCATATCCAAAGAATCAGTCTGGACTGGGCACCCCTCTAGCTCTTTTCACAGTTTTTAATTGGTTCAGTGTGAAAAGCAATTCAGTTTTGCCACTGCTAAGGGAAAAAGCCCTGCAAGGAAAAAAAGCAATGCTGTGATGCCTGTCACAGGGAAAAACTCTTCAGTTCATGTACTTAAAGCAAGAATAGGATTGAAGCAGTTTATTGATTTATTAACAGCATGTAATTAACTTGCAATCAGTGAACTATGTATTCAGGATCTCTATCAGCAAAGCAATCGACAAACCACAATGGTAGATACAGAATGTTAATGGACACCTGCAAATTTCCAAGCAATCTTCTGAAACACATCCCAAGAAATTCTAATCACAACTGTACTCACATGAACATCCATGTGGTTCCACGAGTCCCCTCAGGACACAGGTCATGGGCTGTGTCCAGCACCCCTCTCTCTCTCAGGTGCAGTTCCTACATCCCCCCATTTCTGAGGGAAATGCAGATGCTCCAGTACGACATGGGCCCATGCTGCTCCTTGCAACTCCTGTGCATGTGACAGGAAGGAACCCTTGTAGTGGTGAGTTGGGGTTCTGCTGATGCTGGGAGGGCATCAGCACCTATGCTCAAAGTGCCAATGTTTACACTGGGAAGGGTTGCAATGACATCAGATTTAAATTTAACTGATTTTCTCTAGGGGTCACACTTTGGTGATCATCTGTTCTTTGTGCATCTGAACAGATTACCCGCTGACTCTATCTTTGGCAGTCACTGGTGCTCAATAACATACTGGGTTGGCCCTTTTGCATTTCTGTTTGGGATGTATTTGAAAGGAGTTTCTTTGTGGTTTTCATATGTATGTTTTGGAGAGACATTTCCTTTGTTTTTTAAAAAAGTGAGAGAAGAGATTGAGTAATGGTTTCCTTTTAACCCCATTGAAATTGTTCAAGATCTATTCTTGTCATTGAAAGAAACTGCTTAACTAATTCCTCTAATTCCTTCTGCCAGTTGCATTAGGTCATACAAAAATGCCATGCTATCTCATAATTCTGTTGGATTGTCTTACTGAAAATCACAAGGTTATCTATTATCCCTCTTTTAATTTTTTTTTTTTTTTTTTTTGTGGAGGATTTCCAGAAGTATGGAAGAGTTTCTGGAGGGTTTTTCTGGGGTTGTTTTTTTTTTTTTTCCTGGTGAAAATATATGTAGATAGTCATTAACAAAAAGAAGCTTTTGCAGTGTGGCAAAAAGTAATTAAGAGCATTTCCACTACCCTTAGATCCTTCTTACCCTGAAACAGCACACCTGCTTTTTTCATGTCATTTCTATGCTTTTTGTTTTCTAGATTTTCTAGTTTCAGCAAAAATAATTTCTGCAGGTGTGCTACCTCTGATTTGTCAGTTTTTTACTTTTTCTCTACTCATCTATTTTCTTCTTCTTCATTTTCAGTTAGAAGTCAGACAACATTACTTGCAACTTTCTGGACACACCATTGCTATTTTTTTTAATCTTTCAAGTTCACTTTCCATCAGCATTCTCCTCCCCATCAGTGCTTGGGTTAGACTTTTGTGTACCAGACATAAACATGGGTTTATGTTTCTGTAATGTTATTATCCATATGAAGAGCAATCCAGGGAATGTAGCCTTGGCTTAAGACATTGCTTTACTTCATATATTTACAGCTCTCTGCTTGTGATCATCTCACAGTATAATTAACAAGAATCATGCAGGATCACCTGGTGGATGGTAACACTAGAATTTACTGTCAGTGAAAAACAAACACAAAAATCTGCAAAAGAAGGAAAGTTATTGTAAGACCTATTGAGTGGTTTGATTTCTGCCAGGAGAGAGAATCTCTTAAGAGGGTTGGAAGTAGTCAGACATTTGAAACTGCTTTAAAAGAGTGTCTTAGAAAGGCTAGTACCCTGCTGACCATGTGTGACTGAAAGTAATCTTCTGAGATTAGAGAAATGAAGGTGTCTAAACCAATAAACGGCTCAATGATTTCAATCCCTACTTTCGTCATAGAGCCAAGAGGTCAGTTAAACTCAGTATTTCACAAATTCAAGATCAAACTTGTGGAGAAAAATGCTGCCATACATCAGGTTATGCTATATAGCATGCTGTGAGACAAATTAAGGGCTTGGATATTTAGGTTTGATGGTAAAGGAATATGTTGGTGAAGATCCCCAAAAAAGTCTTATTTGGGGAGTCATGTCATCACTATAATATTAGTACTTTCTTGCATTAACACAGAAAATATTGGGAAACAAAATTCAAATATATTCACATAATTCTTAGAGATACGAGTGAGTGAATGCCGATAAAAACTCCTGTATGAATGCATGGAAAAAATCAGTCTCAAATATAAACATTTCACAGCCTAAATAAGTATGCTGGTTTTGGTTGGGATAGAGTTGATTTTCTTCACAGCAGCTTGTATGAGTTTGTGTCTTGGATTTGTGATGAAAGCAGCGTTGATAATGCAGGGGTGTTTCAGCAGTTGCTGACCAGTGCTTACATGGCATCAAGGCCTCTCCTGTTCCACCTCTCCTCACTGAGGCTGCACATGAATTTGGGAGAGGATACAGCTGGGCCAGCAGACCCCAGCTCACCAAAGGTGTGTCCCATACCATGTGACATCATGCTCAGCAAGAAAAGCTCAAGGAAAGAAGGAAGAAGGGAGGATGTCCAGAGTTATCAGCATTTGTCTTCGCAATTAATGCACAGTGGAGCCCTGCTTTCCTGGGAATAGCTGCCTGCTGATAGGAAGCTGTGAATGAATTCCTTGTTTTGCTTTGCTTGTGCATGTAGATTTTCCTTTATCTATTAAACTGTCCTTTTCTCAATCCCTGAGTTTTCTGATTTTTTGCTTTCTGATTCTCTCCCTGCCTTACTGAAGGGGAGTCAGAGGGTGGCTGCATGGGGCTGAGCTGCCTACTGGGAACACAGCACAGCAATAAGATAAACTAATGAAAGTGTGATTGATCACTTCTTCAGATACAAGGAACTGAGAGCCAAAAAGATTAAGTATTTAAATTTAACAACCTAGATACTTTGTATAAAGATAAAATTATCAACCTTGTATTTCATCTGGTCATGTGAGAAAGGGGAGAGCCACAAAATTTAATCTTTGAATCAAGGAACAGTTTAAGACATTAAAAAAGACAGTGATAAAGATATAAAATATGAAAAGGTAAAGAGTAGGCTGCTCCCTAAACCTTGCATAAGAATTTTTCAGCAGATGAGTCACTCATTCAGTGTGGGACATTCAAACTCATAGAGTGGCAGGATAACCACAATAAATAAATCCCATTTATCCTACAGATAGAAAGCCAGCACAGCAAGAGCTATTGAATTAGGATAGAAGGTCCTCTGTAGAGCTATAAGGTTTGCCATCCAGATTTGGTACTGATGTATCTTGACTATACTGATGCTTTCACATTTCATTTGCAGTATCTAATCTGGTCCAAAGGGACATTTAGCAGTTTATAGCTGCCACGGGTTGGGGCTGTTCGCAGCTTTTGGCGGTGTAGTGATAAGAAAATAGGCTAGAGAATGGGGATTTATGTGAGTACACCTGCATGGACTGTGCTCATCCTAATCTGACAACTCTGGTTCAGAGACACTCCTTGGGACATGGAGCTGACTACAGATGAGCCTTGGTCCATGGTCTGTGCTGCTGCTGGCAGAGCCTCCACATGGCCCTGTGTAGATCAGTGGTGTTGGAGTGGCAGAAAGAACAAACCCAGACAGGAAGACCCCTGACCCAGGGACAGCACCCACTCCCTTCCACAGAAAGGAGACAGACGTCTGTGCAAGCCAGGGATTTTCTGAGACAGAGTTCGATCTCCAGAGAAATCCTAATTTGTTCATGTCTGTCCCTAACTTTTAGCTACACTGCTACCTAAAAAAGTAGCTGAATACTCTTGCTAATCTTTTGGGGGACATGGAGATTTAATCTTCTCAGCCAGTAACGCTGTTTATTTTGGAAGGAGGGTTTACCACCCTCAAGGGTTTCCTGAGATTTCCTATTCTTTTCCTTTCAAAAGCTAGAGACAATCATTCCTTCAAGCAACATGCTTGTGGAGATACTGCCCCTCTTCTTTCATCCAATGTTTCAGGTTAATGGAGCACTGAAGATGTGGAAGGCTTGCATTCAATAATTACCTTTCTCTGATGGGGTACAAGTTCCATTTTAAATGAAAGTTCCAAACAATAAGTCATAACTTAATTAGAAAGAAGCAGAAGTAATAGGAAAACTGTTCTTCCTTCAGAAGCTGTTCCCTTTTATCTCTGAACCCTGCATTCATTTCAGAAAAGTGAAAGTGAGCCCTTTCCAAAGGGGAGAGAAGTTTCTTTCATTAATAAGGAAAGGAGGAGAGCAATTTTCCAGTGCTATTGTTTGCATATTTTACATAAAACACTAAACAAATAAATTAGTTAACTATCATTTCAGGAAATGGATTTATATCCAAATCTTCATGCTCAGAGCTATACATGCCCCATCTATGTTATTAAGCTTGCAAAGGCAGGAAATTTGTCTTACTCTTCTTGACCCCTTGCTTGACTAATTCCTCTGTGTCTTTCAAGAGAGACTGAGAAACTAAATT
>NW_005054318.1:8892-147565 GCF_000277835.1 Geospiza fortis
ACACTCAGAGTTAAAGAATTTTAAGCTCCTCAGACAAGGGAAGCCCCATCTTCAGTGCCTATTTTAACCCTTGAGTGCACAGATAAGCTATTAGGGAAACAGCTCCTTTCCCCTTCCGTTTTTTATTTTCCTTTTCCCCTTTCCTTTCCCTTTTGACTGAACTTTTGGTTTGGAGAAGGATGGTTTTTCTGATTACATGAAAAGGTTTCAGTTTCAGTCAATGTTTGAGTGTCCAGTTATGATCAGGATTTGGATATATCTGCAAACCCACAGGGCTAAAAAAAGTTTTGATAACTACAGCATCAGCAAAGACTTTAAGTGATTTTTAGAAACTCAACTTCATAAATGGGACTTGGTGGGATTTTTTTTTCCTGTTTGTTAGTAACTTAGAAAAAAGCCGCAAAGGAAAACTAAGATATCAACAATTATACACAAATTTTCTTCATAAAATTGCCCAGATTTTCCCACCAGGAAATCTTTTAAATTTCAATTATTTAATTATTGTTGACCCTAGACAAATCTAGACTAAATATGAATGCAATATGCTGAAGCTCCAGTCCAAAACTTAAGTATTACCCCATTAATCATTCTATCAATTTATGTTTCTTTTATAAAATAATTTGATACAATTTATCTGAGAATGAAACTCCAGAACAAAAGAGGAACCAAAACAAGAGAGAACATTTTGCCCAGACTAGTTTAACATGGGCTATTTTCTCTTGGGAGTTAGAATAAAATAATTGTGAAATAGTGTTTATTATTATCACATTGGATAAAGGTCAAATAAAAGCCAAGTTTTATTTATAATAGGTTTATTTCACAAATTAAAGGGAAATCAATGTTGTCATTATAGTGCAAGAGCTCTATTGCCATTACATTGCAAGGGTTCCATATTGCCAGAGTTTCATACCTCCTCAATGTTTCCTATAGGCAGCTCCTCTAGGCACTGACTCTTCCTTGTCCTTACAGCAACCAACTCACTCCAGCTCCCCTCGACCAACCAATCCACTCTTTTATAACACTCTTCTGATTGGCTACAGGTGTGGCCTGTTAAAATCAGGCCTGTTCCTGACGTTTAGTAATGAACCCAGCTGCAACCCTTTGCGGGGTAAGATTACTTATATCCTATCCCCATACAAATCAATACAATTCATTAATAGTGATTTAGGGCTCTGGATCTCTCTAAGGTGCTTATAGGGCCTTGATTAACATAGTGCTTGAGCACTTACCAATTTTTAATAATATTTATCCTCCCAACACTGCTGCAAGCTAGATTTCTAATCCTGATTTCCTTTTGCATTGGAGCATATCCCAAAAGTTGTGGGGAATTGTAAATGAAGGAGAGAAGTTAAACTATCCTGTGTCCTAGGAACCTGACATTAATTAATAATTGAATCATACAATGGTACACTAAAGCAGATTGGAAAGATCCTCAAGAAGTCCAATGCCCAGCTCAAAATAGGGTCATCTTTGGGATCAGACTAGGTTTGCAAAGCTGGATCTTGAAAATCTTCAAAGATGGACACTACACATAATATCTGTGTATTTTGTACCAAAGCCTGACTGTTCTAATTCAGGAAACCTATACAAGTAGTAGACTCTGGACTGATGCTAATGTCTATGATATCCCATATTCTGTATAAGCCCTAAAAGTTTAATGCTTTTTTCTCTCAAGGAATATGGTTGAAACTTACCTACATAATTGCATGGAGCTCTAGTAAGAGAGACTGAGGTTGATTTTTAACCCTGAAGTTAGAATTACTCATGTAGAAAGCTCAGGTTCACAGCCTGAGAAGTAAAAGTATCAGTTTCAGCCATCTAAGTGTCATTGTAGCTGGGGTTCTCCTAATCCTGGGGAGAATTTTACAAGTAAATCTCACATCATGGTGATCTATGTCTGTTTTACATCATTCCATTCGCCGTTAGTTTAAGGCGGAGATGCAGCTCTCTGACTGCTCAAGATCCTTTCTTGCGGAAAGGAATTTTTATTACCCCAGTCCTGGCCTCCTCTCTCAGGGAGGAAAATTACACAGGACAATTACAATTGCTGAGATTTAACACTGAGCAGACCAATGCTCAAGTACCCTGAGCTTTGTGCCAAAGTGATTTACCCATGGAGAGGAGCACTGCCCACCAAAGCTGTTTGGCCAAAGATGTTGTGCAGAAGCTCATATTTCCCCACAGTTGTGAGTCGGGAGGTCTGACAGAGCAAAACCAGTTTTTGCTGCATCATGAAGACAAGGGACCTTGAAAATATATGTAGTGATAGCTGTAAAACTTTTAGACATTTTTCCCTTTGCATCCCCAAGTGTATGGTACAACAAAGAGGAGGATGGTGAGGATTTATGATAACAGCTTACCCTGGTGTGTGTGTGTAATTTTTTTAATGCCTCTATTACAAAGAAAAATTGATTGAAAACATTTTAGAAATTGAAGGAATATTTCTATTTCAAAATACACCCCTAAATATATGTCCTTCTATTTTGATTTTTATCAATTGCAAGGATATCCAAGGAAAGGCAGAATACACACAGTGTGAACAAAAGGTGACAGTACTACCTTAGGAATTCTTTATACGAGAACGAGGTAGACCTTAAGATGGGTGGAATAGTTGTCAAAGAACAAACAGAGAATTTATTAACTTTAAGGTACACAGGTTCATAAGCCAATATGTCACTGAACTGTAATAGCAGCCAAGGAATAAAGAAATAAAATAAATAATAATAAAAAAACTCACAGAGCAAATGTCAATAATAAGAGGTGAACTTATAAAAAATAGGATTTAAAGTGACGAGCATCTCACCAAGAAGGCAAACAAGAGCTTTGTGTAAAAAATAAACTTGAGAAAAATGCATCACAATTCAGAATTACACCAAGAACAAAAAAACTCCATTAGGAGAAATTATTCAATTCCTATTTTGTTCTCAAAAAGTGCACTTTTTGTGGGGATAAAATAATTAAACAGAAGAGGAATAACGTCATGAAATCTTGCTATGCAAAGAAGATTTCTGTAGCATACATTCAGGATCCTCTGTTTTGGGACTGTTTATATTTACTTACAAAGTTTGAGATTGAGATTGCAAGAAAGAAGTGTTTGATGTCTTGTCCACTACTGATGGCCAATATTTGGAATCAAGATGCATTCACAGAACCTGGAACTGAGCAGATTAAAGATAAGATTTTGGGTACAAATAAGAGGAGAAGTCTGGCCCAGCGGCCCCAGATTTCATACACAACATGCTAGGAGTCAGTCACGGTTGCTGCTTGGAGTTATTTTCCATGTCATCTGTGAGATCACCACATCTGTGACCCTGTTCACTCAACCAGCAGTTCTTAGCAAGACTTAATTTTAAGAGATTGGTTCCCAAACCATAACCTGGGAGCTGAAAAAAAGAATACAAACAGAGAGAGAGAGAAAGAAAACAATTAAAGAGAGATTAGCAGATCTGGGATGGTTCCTGGAACAGGAATTGAACCAGAGAAAACCTAGCAGTGCTTTATCTAGCCCTAAAATTTAAAATATATTAAACTCAGGTTCAGAAAGCAAAGATGGATGATCTCCTACGCAATATTCTTCTTTTCCTGTATTTGCACATATTTGATATCCCATTGGCCAGATAGTTTTCAGAAGGTCACATAGGTTTTTTTCGGCAGACAGTATGTTGCACATAAATGCAGTAATTTTTTGATGATGCAGAAGATAGTAAGATCAAGACAGATTATTTTTTTCAGGATAGAGGGTGAAAAGCAGTAGAACATGACCAGAGTTACCTGTCAGCTCTGACAGGGTCAAATTTACTGGACTAGCACAAAACAGTGAAAATTTAACATGTGAAATCCACCTTGAAGAGATGTTGATACAGCAAGGTGCACATAGAGATCAAAGGTAAAGTTCAGATAATCATTAATCTTGTCGCAGTAGGCAATGGAAGGATGCAAAGACTCCCAGAAAGTAAAAACAAAATGTTTCCTCTGCAGCAGAATGCTACAGAGAATGGCCAGGGAGACAGGGAAAGATTCTATTCTAAATATAGGGTCTGGGAAGCCGAAAGAGTTTATCAATAACTCCACAATCATGAATGAGTGTGAAATCTGTGTTGTCCAGAGACTCTGCTGAGAAGAAAACTGACATCACCTTTTCACATTAATCCAGCCAAAACTGAAAAGAAAGGATTTATGTATCTTTACTGAAACAGGATATCACAATTCTCAAGAAATGCAGAACTATTAAGCTTTAGTATATGGAGGAAAAAATCATTTACTCACAACAAACTTAAGTAAGATGGAATTGGCCATAAAATACTACAGTTTTGGTAAAAAGGATCAAGACAATAGATTATGTTTATGACTATAATAAATTAATCAGTTGGTAGTCTATGGCATATATGGTATTATAAATATGCTGTATGTTACATAAATATACAGAATCACAGAATCATAGAACAGTTTAGGATTGGAAGGAACATCAAAGATAAAGCTCCAACCCTCCTGCGATGGGCAGAGACAACTTCCACTAGACCAGGTTGCTCAAATCCCCATCCAGTGTGGTCTTGAATATCTCAGGGAGATGTTCTGCAACCTCTCTGGGCAACCTGTGCCAGTGTATCATCACCTCCACAGGAAAAAATTTCTTTCCAATATCTAATCTATGCCTGCCCTCAGTCAGTTTAGAGTGAGCTATTGATTACACCAATGGTCAACAACTCTTATGGTGAATTTTTGTCTCCCTCATGGCTAATTTAAAATTCCTTTGTTTCATCTTGTTCTCCTTGTTCATCTACTGTGCACCACTGAGGAGACCTTGGTGCCATTTTCTCTACAATCCATTATTAGGTAATAGAGGACAGTGATTACATTACTCATTAAATTTCTCTCCTTCAGACTAAAGTGATTCAGGTTCCTCAGACTTTAAGTCATGTACTAAAGCATCCTAAACACACATATACGCATTTTTTCCTATTAAATCTCAATTACAAACAATTTGGGGCTGACTGAAACTTGGTAGTTTCTAACATGGACTTCAGCATTTGACTGAAGTGCTTATGAGCAGCATACATTATGCAGGTATACAAATAACCTAATCCATTCATATAAAATAAAAGCTATCATCCAGTTTAATCCAGTTCTACTGCAAAGCATAATATGAAAAATAAGTCTCAATCTCTACTAACTACACAGAAAAAGAATAGGAAATTGCTTAGTTGCATTCCTATGTAATTTCTAAGGTGCTACAAGGAAAATATATTTGAGGGATGTACCAAGATTTTTCTAAATGGAAACACCTTAAAAAATTGTCATTCATTTACAGCAATGCAATATTGTTAGAGCTGCTAAAATTGTTAGCAATCCTCTTTACTCTCTTAAGGCTCATCACATAGCTGAAGACATTTTAATACTCAAAACCTGGTCTGGCAAGAGAAATTAACATCTTGATGTTTGAAAAAATCTTTTTCTACTTTTCCTTGATCTTTATTCTCATTTTCTTGATAAAACCTAAGTAGAAGATAATAATTTCCAAAGTAATGTCACATCCACAGTGGTTAACAAAAATAAAATCACAGTGGATCATGGACTGACAAGACAACCATCTTTATAATCTGATTTAGTGAGCTTGTGGTGACCAGTGTCAATAAAGCGTCTCCAAAAAAAGAGTCTTAAACATAACATTTTTCTCTTTAGCTTTTAAAATAAGGTAAAGTACAGAATGTAAATAATGATGTGCAAGTTGTTAATTGGGAAATGGATGGCAAGAACATTAAAAACTTTACAAAAACCTTAAAAACTGGCATTGAGTCTTGCAGACTTGGACAAAACATGGGTAAGATACCAAAAGGTGGCATGTTTTGAGTTCATGGAATTGCGACTAATTCTTCAGAATCCAATTAGCTTGTTGGCAAAGTAAAATCCCAGTATCACAGGATATCTCTCTTATGTGATGTTCTTTGTCTGGAGAGAGACACATTGTGGAAGGATGGATATCATTGCCTCACAGCCATGGAAAAGGCATCAGAAGCTTTACATCCTTCTTCACAGAAACTCTCTGGTAGCAGCCCAGTACCCAGGGCCTAAGTCAGTAGCAAGACCTAAATTTATGGAGAATAAAGGACCTGGTGCCTCTTGGAAGCCCCATTCCCCACATGCTGGGAGAGCAGCAACTATGTTGTCTCAGCTCCAACTTATAGTAGAGAATTTCTGAATGTAGTTAGTGAGTGGTGTTTCATTTTGAAATATTTTCTTTCCCCGGTGTTTATTGTTGCCTGGTGACAGCCTTATGAGGCGGGTAAGGGCACCTTCAAGTGGTGGTCCAGGACTGCTGCCTGGAGCTACTCTCCATTGCAAGGGGCCTTTTGTTACATGGAACATGAAGGGCATCCAGCAGGTTCACTGGCAATCTCTACACATTGCTAGAATTACTGAGAAAGGGAACAAAATATAATTAAATCCAAGCCTTTGACCAATGCTTAAACTGCTACATAAACCTTCCTGCATTTGGGCTTTCAAAGTGGTGCATAGCTGGAGCTTGATAGGACAGCACTTCTTCTGTTCATACTTGTTTTTTGTATTACCCTGATTTATCAAATGAAGAGATGACATAAAATCCCTGCTTTTCCACTCATACAGAGGAAAAGGTTTTCCATCAAACTCTGCTCGGTGGAAAAGGGAGAATAATTACTCTACTCACCCCCTTTTCCCATGGATAAGGGAATAGAATAAGGACCTTGTCTAGGCAAACACAGTACTAATGAATACAACAAACTAGGAGAAAAACAAGCACAGAACTGGCAGTTAATTAATTTCTGTATTTCCAGCTGAAGTGTCTAATGGGAGAAAATAACTAATCATTATAGTTTTGTTGTTTAGGATTAGAGATATGTGCAAATACTTGATTTAGTGGTGAAATTTTTGATTTATGTTTTAGTGAAGATAAACGTTGTAACTTCAAAATTAGGCAGTATTATGGAAACAGATGGGATTTGAAATAAACAACAATAAAGTTAAGTTCCAGCATAGAAAGACTGCATGTCAGCTCTCTAGCTGAACTTTTCAGGACCATTAATAAGAATTACAACATTCTTAAATATGCAATTTTAATGCATCAAAATTTCCTATGGGCATCCTCTGCTATCCAAGCTTTATGGATCAAGCACTGGATTGTCTAAGAACTCTGCTGTTATTGAACGAAAAGTACAAGTTAAAAATGCAAAATTCTGCCTCTGATGGCCTAATGAAAGGTAAGACTGTCTATCCATGGATGTTGGGGCTTGTCTTTCCACTTGACTATGTTTATTGAATTAAACTGAACCACGGAATGAAAGTATCTGTGCATGACACACTGATTTTGTTTACAAGGCTGGAAGAAAATCAGTCCCACTGGGTTCTCCTCAGATTTATTTCAACCCCCATCCTACACACCATAAAATGTTGTTTAGCTTCAGTCCCACAAGCATGCCCATTATTTAAGGGTATTTTTCAGGACTCCAGGGGGGAAAAAAACCCAGGAATGTGTCTTTGTGGAGAAAGGTTTTCTAGGTTCTCAATCCACATAAAGAACTGCAGGTCATATTTATTATTTTTCTTAGCACAAAATTTGCAAAAACATAAAATCTATGTTTTAGTATCTATCAGACTTGATGCAAATCAATTCTATCAAATGCAGTCACTCTTGAGCTTTTCCAAAAGTAAGAAATTGGAAGAAAGCATTATTTCCTAAGATTATATCTTTGGACTGCTCGAAAATATGACAATTATGTTATTTGGCCCTTTTTAGACAATAACAGCAGTAAAAGCCTTTCCTGAGTTTGGTATCACAGATACAAAGACAAGTATCACTCACATTGCAAAATATTGAAGTAAAATTGCATCTTATGGGCAAAAATGAAAAACCCTGAACTGATAACCTGCTAGTATTATGAAAGATTAACAACACCAATAACAAAATAGTTTGAAAAAGAAGGAAAACTCTAGCTCTTTGTCATATAGGAGCTATTTTTGAAAGGGTAGAATAAATATAAGAAACAGATCAAAACATATCTCCGAGAGAAGATCTCACTCTAAACAAAATAATCCTACTGGCAAATCAAAGTAAAAATATGTCTGAGTCACTGAAGAATAATTTCAAGCTTTAATTTACTTTCTAGTAATCTTGCAGTTGTTTGAAATATATCTCAGCTAGATCCACAGTTTGAAAATTACCACAAGGCAAAATACCTACAGATGCTTGAAAAACAATAGAATATTTCATGTCTCTATATTATGTGTATTTATAAAGCAGGTTTCAACTGACTCTTCACGGTAGAAGTGAGCCAAGATATCTTAGTTTCCAAAAGCCTTTACTTTTCTTGCTACATTTTAAAATATACTTTCCTCATCACTGAGTTCATAGAGTTTGTTCTAATTTCCAGAGAATTCTTTTGGAAGCTTTATGTGAATCAATTTTTTATTTCTTGTTCTTCTGTTGTTATCATAAGCGAGATTAAGGTTTTCCTTTGTTTCTATTTACTATTTGTATTGCAATTATATCTAGAAGTCCCAATTATAAACATATAATACCCAATAACATCCTTCATGTTGAACAAATACATATTTGAAAATTATGCCTGACCCAGAGGATTTGCAGCCCAGGTAATTCTATTGTGTTTAAGACATTTTATATACATAGCTGGAGGATGATATTAGTCTGGGTTACATTATTGATTGAAGTACTGCTTAGAACAAGTAATTTTGTTTTCCTATTTTTTCTCAAAACCTGGAATGAGAATAGCATAATATTAACTCCTCTTTCCCAGGAGAGTGAAAGAAAAAATCACTACTGAATTCCTGTCTAGAGATTTAAACTTGGTAAAAAGGGTATAAATTTTAGGGTTTCTGACTATTAAGAGTTAATAATCGTCTGTCAAAACAATTCATATGAGGCATAGATGAAAAAATAACAATAATTATATTTTGTCACATGTTGAAGTTTTCAAATTTCTTTTTGTTCTTTATGTTTATAATGTTTTCTTTTCTTCAAATAATAGAGCTATTCAAAACCCATGGGGCTTGAATCTCAGTAAGCTGTGCTTCAGCTAGGTCTGTTCTTTTCCACCATTTTCTTTAACTGAAAACCTTTCATAAGAACGAAAATTGCCTCTTGAAATATTTAATTTATGTATTTGTATTATTTTTCTTGTTTATCTCCTTCTTGACTGAACAAAATTTTCCTATGATCTAATTATAAAATCTGTTATCTTCAGCTGACTCCAGATGCACCACATCTTTTTTCATCTCCCTGTGTATTTTTGTTCTACTGCACTTATAAAAATAATCACATTTATATTAAGGAAAGGATACAGTGTGTTTTATTTTGAATAGGTTATTTGTAGCATAATAATCCTGTGAATTACCAATATTCTGCAAAGCAAGGGGAAAATGTGATTGTAAAGGGCATGATGGTGATTCAATTGGGTTTTTGGTCATAATGCATCCTTTCCAAACGGCATTTCAGCCTTTGTTCTGTCTTTGTGTGTATTATCTACTTCTTCTGTATATCCAGACAATCTCTTCTGTAGCAGCTGTGCACTTTTTCTTTCATAAGAATGGTAATTACCCACATTTGGAGTTTGTTAGGGACATTGTGCCTTTTTGTGTGATCCCGCTCTTGCCAGCAGCCTTGTGAGGGAGTACTGAATTCACATCCATCACACCACCCCAGCATGAAGGACTTGTGTGGTCCCAACTCCCTCTATATCTACTGTCTTGTTTCTTGTATTTATGGACAACTCAGCTCGCCTTGCCTCAATGCATATTTTCTTCCTTCTCCAACAAAAAGTTTATGTTTCTACACCTTGTTTCTTTCTATCATCTGAATTAAATCAAAATGCTTAAATATTGACATAGTCTATACATTTTAGGGATAAAATAGGACATCTCCAAGAAGTGATGTTAAACTAAAAATCATCCCTCCTGTCACTGACTGTAGATATAAGCTCCTTACTCTAGAACTATAATATAAATGAGCATGGCTGATTCACATATCCTCTTCCCTTATTGTATCTCAGAAATGCATTTTAAAAGTTGGATTTGGAGTTCTTTTCTGCTTCTCAGTCCTTGAGACACTGTTTATATATTTAGGTAAATTCCTGCCTGATCAGAATTAAAGATGCTGAGTTCTTATGGGCTTTACTATTATTCACCTTCCTCTTGCCATTGCATGGCACCATCTCATTTTCTGTACAACCTCAGGCACTGGTGACAAAGCAGCTCTAAGGAGATAAAAGTCACTGTTGTTAATATGGCTGACGGTGTTGATGGAAAGAAAAACAACTGGAATAGAGACAGTCTCTCACAGCAGTTACTTCCGAAGCTGAGAGAATATACACCAGACAATGGTAAAATGTCAATTTCTTTGTTGAGAGGATTTTGTTTTAGTTTATTTTATTTTTCTTGAAATGAGTGATTCAACATATCTTGAACTTTCTGCATCAGGATTTGTGTAGTCTGATGACTGGATGAAAACTGCTGTGCTGCAGTGCTCCTGTCATATGGCATCAGATATTTTTCTTTTCTTGGTTCGCTTGTAGGGGCTATGGCTGCTTTTAATTCGCTCCTCTCATTGCAGGAAAGTGCCTAATTTCAAGTCAATATTCAGCAGTACAATACTTGAAAAGGTATTTTAATAAATAGCATATGATGATTTTCATAATTTCTATTTCAGCCTTTCAATTAGCACAGCTGTGTGGACAAGCCAAGGTGAAAAATGACAGACACAGAATAAATGAGGGAGCTGAGTTAGTCCTGCAGCTTCCACTAGCTATTTTTAATCAAATAAGAATGATTACATGGAGGAACAAAACTCATTGATTAGGTCTATTTAGTAGTTAAAAGCCTTTACAACTTATACACCATGGCACAGAAAAGTGCGAGGAGAAAATTGGCTTCTTGTTCTTGCAATAGGTGAAAACATGAATGTTGAGTTTGAGCACAGTGTTATTTATGCACTAATATCAAAATTACAGCTATGTGCTGCGTGTGACACTTCACAGTTGGAAATCAAATTATACTCCTGCTGGAATATTGGCACATTGGTATCAGCTATAGCAGCTGCTTTGCCTTCTCTGACTTTTCTTACTGCTGCTGCTAATGAAAAAGGAGGCTGCTGTCACTGCTCTTAACAGCACTGTTTTTCTCTTCACTTGAAAAGCAAGCAGATAGTCTGTGTCTTCTCATGGCAGAAAAGGAAAGGTACATTTAATTGCTGCTGAAATGCTTGTACAAAAGGTCACCAAACAATACAAGTTCTTATTTAGTACTGAACTTTGAAGTGAAGAATTATGGATTGTTTGAAGTGATCCAGAAGTTAGATGATGTACCAAATCTTCAGTACGTGGAAAAAAAAGGAGAGAAAGAGAGCTAAATTTGGTGGGAGTTTCCCAGCAGGCCAGGAACAAGCTTGCCATCCATCTGTAATGGAGATACTCATGAGGACTGTTTGGGAAAATCATTGCAATTCCTCATCCATAGCCTCATACAGGTACAGAAGGAGGAGCACTGAGTGACTGACTATCCAGCAGCTGTTGGTATTAAACCCAGAAGAGTTATGTATTGACAAATTCACAGCTTCTCAAAGGTGGCATAAGGCATTAACTTACAAGTACCTAAATACTTATAAAGCTTCTAAACCCATCTGGCCCAAGGGAGTAGTGAATATGAAGAAAATCACTGTCCCATTAAGTAAATTCCAAATGTTCTGGTGTTAAATCAATGATTAATTAAAAACATGGACTGACTTCATCTTGTAAACAATGGCAAAAGATAAATTGAATTTCTTTACGAATATGTAATTTTAAATTCATGTTGAACGTAAAAAGAAACCTTACCTGAGGGATGTTGCCTCAGTCATATTAATAAAAAAACATCTGTGTAATCAATATCATGACAACACATATTTTGTCTTTTGTCATTGAGATTTTATCTTGAATTAAGGAAGGCTTCATTATTATTATTTTACTATTCTTAATATATGCCTTTGTCTCTGAGACAGTTTTATTGTATTGTCATTGCTTTTATTTTCCTTAGGAGTCAAGACACAAGTGACATATGATTAGCATTGCATGTTTGCTATAGTGAAAGGATATTTTCAGAAATAAAAAGCTAATTTTATTTCAGAGTAAATCAATCCCAGAGCCTCTCCAGCTCACAGGGTTTTTCTTTCTTTTTTATGTATTTTCCCTACTCGAGGATTTTGTGATATGTACTGTATCTTGGCAACATGCAGAGAAAGAAAGGTAAAGTCTTAACTTGGTAGGAGAAAAGATGAAATCATTGGCAATGTTCTGATTTGCACCAAGTATTTGATACAGGAAATTGAGATGGTTCTTACTATTTATTCACCATCCCATCTGCCATCAGCAGATAGGTTGATGTGATTCCTGCTTGTAGAGACGGCAAACGTTTAGCAGTAATATAGTGCCTGCTCTGTATTGGGAGACCCAAACCAGGTTATGCCTATAATTTTGAGAGTCACATATTTTGCACATGATGTGTATTAAACGTGACTTTTTCTCATCTTCTTTTTAACCCAACTAATACAGATTTTAGAAGATAGAATCAAGAATATGTTGTATTTAATTAAAGGTCTTAATCCATTCTTATGACTGATCTGGACTTTAGTTCTACCAATTACTTTAGTAGAATATTTAAACTCTTATGAGCTTTACATTTGCAGCTCCCTGCCCTTAGATCCACTTGATGAGCGGGAAATTCATCTTGATCTATGCTTCATAAAGTCATACAGTTTATAAGTACGTGAAATTGGCCTCCTATATGCAAAATATCCTCAATAAAACATTTTCAGGCATGAGCAGACTCATGAAACAACCACATGAAAAACAACTTCTCTTTCATTCTGTTGAGGTGGGTATGAAAGGAATCTTCTGGAAAATGTGTAGAAAATAGGAGGATTGATTTTAACTACGGTGAAGTAAATACATTTAAAATGTAATTCACATTTGCTCAAACTTTATATTAAATCTAAACCAAACTGAGTCCCTACAACAGATAAAAGTGTCTTTATTTCTAGAACTCAAGGAGTTAATGCTGCAGAAAACTTCTTTATTCCTCTCTTATTTTTCTCTATTATTCCTACCTTCCCCAATTTGAATAAACAAAGTTTCCAAGTAGAGAGTAATATTAAAGCACCAGTCAACTAAATAGCTTTATCAGCATCTTCTTCCTCTTACACCCAGGAGGATGACTCTAGGTGTATATTCTACTGAGCTTGTTGATCTTTTTAATGCTAATTAGCCGTTGATTAGAATCCAAGAATCAAGGTAACAGGACCAGATTTTCCCAGCATTGATTGATGAATTAATTAAAGGCATCTATATGGAATTTAATGCTGGAAGTGTGCCATGTTGATTGTCCTTTAGCATTTTGAAGGAACATATTCAGCATTATCAATCTAAAATTGTTGTACAAGATTAAGTCTTTAGGGCATGGTTTGAGTGGTGGGCAGGTATCTGAAAATGTTCCTCTGGGAGAATCAGTCTCCAGCGCAGGAGAGAAGTAAACCTGCAGAAATCCTTGCAGCAACCTGAATTTCAGAATGGATGAAAACCCACTGTTCTAAGTGATTCTAGCACTGCATTTTGCATACTCTCCTAGAGAAAACAGCACCAAGCACATGCTAAAGCATGATGAGAGCAAAGTGCGTACAATCTTACGTGAAGAAAATACCTCTATTGTTGCATCCTGCATTGGTCTAAAGTCACATAGTTCCATCAAAATTATGGATGCTTTGGCAATTAATACAAGACAATAAACTTGCTTTTTCAATTTTCTTGCTTGAAATTAACCTATAGGTATTCTATCATTCAGCAATACTTTTTTTTTCATTATATCTTTCTGAAACAATTACAAAATTACTAATTGCCTCTAGATAATAGAAAAATTTTAAGAAAAGATTATAAGTTAAAAAAAGTGCAGGAATTACTTTTTGTTCCAGAGGTAATAGAGACAGAATAATTTATACCAAGAGAGGCAAAACAAAAGCTACATGACTGTTTTTAAAATTGCACATGTGGTTTTTCCATTTTAGAATAAAAAGATGTATCAGCAGGTGTTAATCTTATACAAATAACATGCATCTTGCAACAACAGGATTGATTTGACTGGCATGGATAAACAGTCAGACCTAAATCTAATCTCATAAAATAAATGAAACCATTATTAAATGATAGGTGGATACACCATGGGTTAAAAATTTGCTGAAAAAGGTTCTTCTGCTGCTGCTTTAAAAAAAACATAATGTTCTATAAAGTTGCCAGAAGAATGGTATTTTTTTCTTACTTGATTTTGTCTGGCTGCGACAGATTCATTCTTGGTATGATTACAGATATTTTTAGTATCCTCAAAGGATATTTTAAGAAACTGCAGTGTATTTGCTACGGCCATAAAACGCACATATTTTTTAAACATGACAGTTGAATTCATCCCACCTACCTTTATCAGTGGGATTAATCCCCCCTGTTTCTAAACATCTTCAGTATATCTGTACCTGAAAAGGTTACAGGAGATCACATGTGTAGCCAAAGAAGAAAAATCAACACTGCTGGAGTGTTCCATCTGTCTTGTCTGTCCTGTTTTAGAGAACCAGTGGTGGATGGGATAAATTGTCCCTTGAGACTGAAGGGAGAGATCCCAGCCCGCCTGCAAATAAACTGAGAGATACAAAACAGAAAGGTAATTCTCTCCATTCAGCTTTTGTAATATCAAATATGATCAATTTTACCAAAATCAATCCTGTCACTGCAAGTGAGGGATGACTGGTAGAGAGGTAATTTGGCATAAATATGAAACATCATTGATTTTAGGAAATTAGGAAAGAAGTAACACATAAGTTTGTAGTGTTTTCTTTATGTTTGTGAAGAATTTTTATACAGCTTAAGCGATTGAGCAAAATTTGACTCTAAAAATATATGCAACTTTATTTTATTAATACTAAAATAAAGTTGGTCAAATGTAATTTGTACTTTTGTGGTCAAATAAATAAAAATGGAGGACTGTTCCGTTTCTCTTGAACAGAAGCTAAAATGTTTGGGGTTTGGTGCTTGGGTTTGATGCTTTAGGAAGTCAAAATAAATTGGGTAATGAAAGGTACTGTTTCTACTAAACCAAGATATTTCATTTCACATGGAGTTTATGCAGAATATTTTCTCCGGTCTCTTTTTTTGTTTGGTTTTGGTTGTTGTTTTTTGTTTCTTGTTTGTTTGTTTTTTTTTCCGTTAGTACTTTTTCTAAGCAGAGTATGCCCTTTGGAAAGGTCTATTCTTTTAGAATGGTAAAGGTACTGAACTGACACTGTGATACTTTTTGGTGCTTGATGCAAACTGCGGAGTAGCTGCAGTAAGGTTGAAGCAGCTCCACTTGGTTAAGGGAATAACCATTCTCAGTATCAGCATTAAGGAGACTTTCTAGATGCTTCATCTCCTTCCATGAGCCTTGCAGGTACTGCATGAGACTTTCATGTACTGCAAGGCAAAATTATTTTATTTTTAGGCCTGTTAGACATTGTATAACTATTTTTTTAATTGAAGAGAATAAGATAACAGTTTCACAAGGAGATCAAAAATGAGTGTTTGAGTTTGGAAGGGACCTTGGGGAGTCCCTGGGTCCAACTCTCCTGCTCAAGCAGGGCCACCCAGAGCTTGCCCAGGACAGCTTCTGAATGCCTCCAAGGAGGAGGACTCCACAGCCTTTTTGGGAAACCTGTGCATTTGGTGATTGCTGAGGGGCAATATGACGCTCTGGAATTAGAGTCACTCCCACTTTTGCATAACCAGTAAATTTGTCCACTTTACTTCACTATTAACATTTAATGTTTAAAGAATCACAGTGTTTAATTGTTTCTATAAGTATTTTCCATAGCACTATTCCTGAAAATTTTAAAAAATAGATTTTTTCATCCCATTGAATAAGGTTTTTTTATTTTATGGAATGATATATAATGTAAAAAACCTAACAAAACAAAATAGGGGAACAAACAATATAGGGGAATGGAACATAGGAAAAACCCCTGAAGTTGAGGTTCGGACTGGTTACTTAGTTGACTCAGTCAGTTACTTCCCTTTCAGTCATTTTTTTGCATGGCTGCTGGAAATGTCTTGTTACCTTATTGAACATTGTCCTGGAACAGCTGTTAAAATCTGAAGATTTTATATTACTACTTTTGCAATAAAACTCCTTTTTCATAAAATCTTCATATTGCACTAGCTAGAAATGAATACTGGCAGCACAGTAAAGATGACACATTATAATGTTTTGTATATTAGATATCCTAAGTGTGCTACAGATTGTAATGTAGCAGCAGTAGCAATTGACAATATAAAATGAAAGATAGGTAAAATAAAAAATCTTGCCCACATGAAATGATAGATATCTCCATTCTGCAAGGATAGAGATGAGGAAGTTCATAATTTTGTGGCTGAAATGGAGAAAACTTTATGTGTTGGTTTGCCATACTATTATGTTAGCTAAATTTTATGCTACATTACTAGTAAATATATATGCATATATACTGTATATCTATATATACAACCATTGCACAATGGGTTAACAACAAACATTAAACGTCTTTTACATTTACTTTGTTATATTCCTTGTTTCAGCTGTAAACTCCTGCCATTACTGAGGTGCAGGGTGTCTGTTAGTTTTTCAACTACATCAGCAATTAATGTTTGATATGGTGACTTAGAATATCAATAAATATTTCCCCTAAAATATCCCAGAATCACTGAATCTGGGTATGTTTTTAAAGTAATAATTTATTTAAATGCTCAGTTATGTGATTTTATAGTTGTAACTAAAGGTACAATTTTTCCTACTTCAAGAAGAATCTCTTTTTCAGATCATTCTTATTATAAGGAAGCATCCTATTTGCATCTAGTATTCAGCTATAAAGGTGATTACAATATAGAAAAATAATATTATAATTAATTACAAAAATATGAGATGAGATCAAATACATAGACTTTAAGTTTCAAAAGAATAACTGGCTGATAGTT
This sequence comes from Geospiza fortis, assembly GCF_000277835.1. Classification (NCBI taxonomy): domain Eukaryota; kingdom Metazoa; phylum Chordata; class Aves; order Passeriformes; family Thraupidae; genus Geospiza; species Geospiza fortis. The sequence goes on from NW_005054318.1 coordinate 25,932, forward strand.
TAAATCATCCTAGTAAACCAAGCAGTGCAGACACTAAAATCTGTCATCTTCACAGAGATTAGCACATTACTAGTACAAAAGTGGCTCTATGTGTGGAGAATAATTTTATCATATTGCAATGTATGTTCTGACTCAATGATGCTCTTCTTACAGTGTAATAAACCAGAAAGCAATGTAAATCATTTAGTCCAATAAAAGTGTAAAAAGAGAAAGGACAAACCAATATGCAGGATGCATAAGAATGACAGCAATACATTTTATTTTGACAGATTAAACATAATAAAATATTTATACTAGAATATATCTGAAGTGTGATATCTCAGAAGGAAAAATGATTCTCTGAGTCCTCAGGAAAGACCTTATTAGGAGATGTGAAATAATCATTGAAAATGCAAAAAATATAACATTTTATTAAATATTATTGCATTAAACATATTTTGTTCCCTTTTAATTTATTCAGATTTTTGTTCAAGAAATAAAGGTCAAGAAACTCTACTGTACTTCAATATACCATATGAAAGAGTTTAAACTTATCAATCTTTCTGAGTGTAATTTAAACATAGATTGAAAATCTGAGTTTCAACAAGATATAGTCCATTAAAGAACCTATCTGTTATCCAGCTATGACTTAGAAAATGTAACCTGGAAGTTTTGTAACAAGTTTTATTTGTTAAAATTCTAAATCTGAAACTTTTGAAAGTATTGTACACTTAAAGCACAGACCTACTACCAGGGAAGGCAAGGACAATGAGGAGATTACAGGAGAGAACAGTGTTCCTTGGAGAAGTCAGGATTCACGATCAACCCACTTTTAAAGCATGTGAGGGATAATTAGGTCATTCAGAGGACGAAAAATTGTGTTTGGAGATATGCAATAAAACATGAAATAGTTTGTAATGCTTAATAAACTAATGTGACATTACCTTTATTTTTATGATTCACCAAGAGTTTGGATCTAAAACACTATTATAAGGCCTTGAATCCCAAACCAAGTTTTTTTCTGAAGTGATTAACACCTTCTCTGAGATGGGTAATACTTTAGAACTCTCTAACTAGTCAATAGTTATCTAAGAAAAGAAGTTATAAAGTATAAAAACACTTGAAGACTTACGACTTTATTGTCAATAACTTGTTTCAAGCCATAATCATCAGCAAAACAGAAATAATCAACTATATATAAGATTATTATTTGAGAAACTTCTCTATAGAAACTTCTATCATTCCCAGGAATATGATGCATAGAGAAAAAAACTGTATGAGCTCTTTAAAATACACTTGTGTTTGGCGAGTAGAAACAAGATTGGTAGAAAGAAAGTATGAAATAAAAGATAAAATACGCAGAACACAAAATGTGACTGTGTATAAGGAAAATTTTAGAATTATGACAGCTATTATGATTTTCAAGTTAATTTCAAAGGAAGTGAATTTCTAGCACCGTAAAACTGGATCAGAGGCGGGGGGGAGGTATATATACACACTCAGATTCAAGCATGAAAGACCCAAGTGATGAAAAAATCCTTTGTATTTTGTGGCTAAAATACTGAAGGACTTGGATATCTTAGATGTCAAGGACTTAGAACCATGCAGGAGAAGCACAACTGTAATAAGTGCTGGTGAGATCAGCCTTTGTCAGTGTGAATGTAATCTGGGCTGGGGTTTGACAAAGAGGAAGTTCTAAGCAAAAGCCTCTCTTTCTAAGGTATGATTATAGTATTTCAGCCTTTTTTGTGTATTTCCCTTCCCTACAGTTATTCTTCCTAGGACTTTGCAAGACACCACTGTATGTGATGAAAGCAGTAGGGGACTGAAGAAACTGATTCTAAAGTATTTATATACTGGGACTTCCATGAAACCAGTCGAAAGAAAAAAGTGATGGATGATCTGTTAAGCCAATTCCTCTTCTACCTTGATTAAGAATATTTATTACGGTTTTTGTCTCCTTCATGAAAGTGAAGAATTAAAGTTGAAAACAAATCTTGTCTTGTGGCTTTTTGCTAAGAAAAAATCATTATATATTTGTTGTGCATGAAAGGTATTAAATAGGATGGCAAGAATACAACTAAACAAGTATATTGAAAGAAAAAAAAAGAAGAAAAATAGCAAGAGATGTTAGATCATTGTCCCAAAGGTTTTCTCTTCCTATCAAAGTGGAAGATCAGAGAATAAGATAGATAAAATATTACAGGATAGAATAGGAAATTAAAGTATAAAAGTTAGAAATAGCCAAAGTCCTGTATAAAAGCTTTTAAAATATGTATTAGGAACATTGAAATATGCTGACTGTCTGTGCTTTCCCCACCATGTATCCATTTTCCTGCAAGGCACTAAACTCAGAAAATGGAGTTTTGAATACGAATGTGAAGCCAATGGATCATGAGATCTGAGGGACTTCGCTGCAGAAAAGCTGAGTGGTGCACAGAGGTTTGTTCTTTAAGTAGAGCTGTACTTGTAGAAGTGACTATCTGAAGTACTTACAGTTTCCCATTTCTGCAGTTAAACAGTACTTCACAATTGTTAATACTTTTAGTATCAGAATATCTTGGAGAACTTGTATGGAAATCTTGTTATACATATATTAAGACAGAGAACAAAAAGGTGAAAAGGAAAAAGAAGATATTTAACCACACTAAGAAAATTTTATTTTGTGACTCAAGATACTATTTATAGATCACTGAATTTTAATCAAATTCCTATGATGGGTTGACCTAAGGCCTTTTGCCTACTTTAGCAGTAAAAATGTTGATTGCCTAAAGCTAGTTACTCTATACTTGTCCTAAAGTGAACAGAGAGAAGTAATTTACAAAGGGCACTACCTGTTTCACTTACTCAGGTAAGTAGCACAGGTGGGATGAATCAGCCTGTGACTTAATCTATAAAAAGAACCTAAAATGTATGATTTTAATGCCTAAGTTTCATACATGTAGAAAATAATTCAGTTTCTTGAGCAGAGGTATCTGGTACCATTTTAAATACCTGAGGGCATGCAAGACCTCTTGCAGATCAGCACAGGACCACAGGATGCCATTTGGAACCAACAGCCAAGAGCTGACAAATGCTGCACTAACAAGGGCAGAAACAGCACTTAAACAATTGTGTTTCTCTTGCATAGTTCTAAGTCCTTGATATGTTCCTCAGTATTTTAGCCACAAAACACAAAATGAAAGAAAAGCAAGAGCACAAATGAGTCAATGCATAAAACCATGTAATAGATTTGGTGTTGGAGCCTGGAACCTGAGATCCCTCCTGTTCAGGTGTCCCAGACCCAGCTCTGGGTAGGATTGCTTGAACTATTCACACTCTCAGGTACAACTCCAAATTCTCCTGCAGTACATCACTACTAAGCCTCTCACTCTTTAATGTGGATCAGCATAAGTGCTGACCAAACAGGATTTGGTTTTGAGGGTCTGTAGGTGCATATTCCATTTTTCCAGGAACACAAAAAAATCTGGAGAGCGTGGCTCACACACCACATGCCTGGTTTGAGTCTGAATTCTAATAAGAGTTCATGAATTATGTAGGCAACACAATGAGAACATTTGAAATGGTGTTTGCATCTGCTATGAGACTTAAAATTTAATGGATTTTTAAAGTAATTAGCATGAACTATTTACCACACTGAGTTATACTGTAGGAGTAGCTGAATATAAAAATAAATATGATAATAATATGCATAAAATGCTCATTTCTTGCTGCCTTATATTTTTTTAAAAAAGGCATGACTTAAGCAGACTATCCAAATTGACAGGGATAGTATAAAATAATGTCTTTCCTCTGTTTTGGGGTGTTTTTTTTGAAAAAGAAATATTTTGTTATTTACAAGATGACAGAGTAGTTTTACAGTACCTTTAATATGACATAAGTCAGTACATCTATGATCTAGCTCGTTACAGCCATTTTTAGTACACATGGTATATGCTCAGTTAATCTAGAATGCTCAATGAATGATCCATTTTTTGTATTTTCTCATGGGGAGCCCATAGATCTGCAGTTAAGGGAGAAGGGTGGAATTCAAAATTGCCTGACCTTTGTACCTCTACGTGCCATTAGCTGGTTTGAAGGACTACTCTTTGTATGGAGACAGGCCTAGCAGAAAAACACCAACTAGAATTTAAAGAGCATTTCAAATCAGAAGTAATGTGTAAATATTTTTTAACTATGAACATGATAAATTATTAGGCAGAAGTGGAACACTGGTAAGTTCTCCTCCTTATGTAATAAGTGACTCTTTAAAAATGTCTTTTTTCTTATGATGGGCTGTGACATCTATATAATAAATTACCAAATATATGATGAATCTGCCCAAGCCAAGGGGAGATTCCATCACTGTCTAATGATGGGCACTTGTCAGAGCAACACCTTCAAAGCAAAAGCAGGGAAAGACATCTGGAAAGTGGAAGGTCTTGATTCCAGTTGGACTCTCTACTCCTCAGGTTAAGATAAGTCACTGAGTTTCTTATAGACATGTAGAATAAAAGGTAGCATATTTGACAGGAATCTAATATATGGGGATCTAGACCCTTTCTTATTTTTACAATTTAGACTAGGGAGTTTCTATATGAATGATAAAAGCAAAAATCAGGTCCATCACTGATCATGGAGTTGCTTTTTTTTCTCTAAAGATTGACACTAACAATTTCAACACGAAAAGTTATAAGCCACGATGTAAGGTCTTATCCACTCTTAGAGCACCTGATAGCAGAATGAGTGAAAACTCACTAGGGAGGAGACTGCCCCTCTTCCAGGAATCCCATTTCCAAAGCAAATGTGGTAACCTATTCTCCATGGCAGCAGAGCCACCATGTTATAAAATGGAAACCACGTTCCCTAATTAGAATTAGTCAAAATATGATGATGATGATAATGATAATGATGATGATGACCACAGAGTCCGGGCTTATGTAACAATTTAGATTTTGTGTAACAATTTAAATCCGTTAGGGATGTTGTTAGGCTTTCACAATTTTCTAAAATCCTTCAGAAGAATTAAGGAAAATTCATTAATTACTGAAGTAGGCAGGAAATTTTTCTGTAAAATTGTCCAGTTCTTAGATAGATTTGATTAAATTCATGGAGAAAATTATTCTTTTATTCTAACAGTTTTGATTCAAAATTTATCAATAAAAATAAAAATATAAATCAAACATTTAAAATGTACAAGTCTTCAATATGAATTCCAGTCTTCATCCTTAAAAAGATTATATAGTAAAAAATGGCCTTATGGCAGTTGAAGGAGAGTAGGAGAAATTCCAGAAGATTTAGAAGAATTGCTCCCATCATATCTGAAGATAAATTCTGTTCCCATTGGTATCCAGTGCTCTACAGGTTCCAATAAAATTTGCTCAAACATACATTTCAAGGCATTTTGGCACACAGGTTTCCAATTTTGTCATGTTTATGACTTAAAATGTTTCTCTTTTTTTTCCTTAGGCCAACAGGAACAAATAATACAATGGAAATGTGTGCTGGCCTCAGAGGGCTAAATGCTTTTCACTCTTTCACAAAGAAAGACCTCCTCTGAGGGATACTGGCAGTGACACTGGTGGGATCCAGGAGGAACTATTTTCAGCTGCCATTCTTGAGCTGTAAAGGTGGAGTTGCTCTGTTATAGTACCTTTTGTGTAGAGAGTACAAAATATCAGTGATGTATTTGCAAGGATGCCACCGAATCTTTAAAATGAAGATTTATCTTCAGTATTCTCTCAAGTGCTAAGGACATCCTTAATGACTTTATCTTCCATGAACAATTAAATAATAAGCCTGGAAATAATAATAAAATAAAATACTTGTCAAGGTCAAATATCTTGGTCCAAGAAGTAAATATAAAATAAGGCATAGTAGGAATATGTATTCCAGATCTTCTTTTCTATAGTATTGTATTTTGAATTTGATGTGCATGATTCTTTAAAGAGGCAAGAATATCCCTAATTGCCTACCTAGCAAAATTGGCTTTGGATATCCAAGTTGAGCCAACTGGGAGGCCTGAAATTACTTTTAAAATAATTTTGTGATTTTAACATATTTTAATTTGTCAGCAAAAGAGTTTGAATCTTACTATGAAATGTGAGTGCTGGAGAAAAAAAATGGTATTAAATTACTCCAACATCTAAAAGATATATCATCATAACAAAACCGAAGGAAATAGGTGGTTAAGGGAGCAACTCCAGCTCCCTTAACCACCTGGAGGGAGCTCCCTCCAGCTCCTCCTGAGCAACTATCATCTCTACTACAGCAGGTTTTTGCCCCAGGCAAGCAGCAAACACCCAAACAGACTGTTTTGCTGGATGCTGCAACTGCAGTAAGGTCAGGTGCAGGTTGTACGTCACTGCCTTGGCACTTCAAGATATTTCCAGCCAGTGACAATGAATTCAGACTCTTTCAGACTATATTTACAGCTGCAAATGAAACAAACCAGGGACAACACTGGCGTGTTACATTTTGACCAAGATCATGTAAATTGTTCTGGTTGTCTGCATGTGAAAGTTGCTGAATATGACATGGGAGGACAAGGAGTGTGGAATCAGGGAATGGGATATTTCCCCTGCTCTGCAACATGTCCTCCCTTCCTGCTATCTGTCCTTTCTATAAAGGGATTTAATCAACAGGCACACATTGTTTTTCTTCTTTATGAATCTATCTTCTCAGAGATCAGCTGACTTGCAACCAGAGAATATATTAATTAGCTAAAACCGACCTTTTCCCACCACAAGAGGCCACAGACCAGAGCTCTACACTTTTGTTCGCAAACAAAATTGCAGCATCTGTCTTGTCACTTTGACTGGAGTTTTTGACTAATCTTTTTTTTTTTATTACTACCATAGTTGCAGGCTGGTGACTTTTTGACCCATGAGAAAAAGACAAAGTGTCACAGTAGTGTTTAAATAGCTCCCAAGCTGAGGATTTGATTGATCTAGTCTGAGTTGGAATTAATTATTCCATTTATTAATGTTTTCTGTTGAGCTGAAACTCTGAAGGCTGAGGATCCTAAATTAATTCAGACTGAACACAAGACATGATTAAAACTGGGACAAGAAGTCCAGCAGAAAGAAGGTGGCAGCTGAACCTCCGCTTGACAGGTCTGTGCATATCAGATGCTGAATGTGGGAAATCTACTCAGGGAATATTCTGAGCTGTTTATTGTTTTGGGTTTTTTTCCCACCCTCACACGTTCATTAAAGAAATGGCACTATGAGGAAGAACATGATCCAATACATAAAGTTTTCTTTAAAAGCCTGGGACTGTGGCAGTCCCATCAGTTTTGGCCTGGAAAGCAAAAAATAAAAAGTTTAATCTAGGAAATCCCTCTCCATTACAGTGAAAAATGTTGGAATACTCTTAGAATGCTACTCCCAGGCTCCCAGTATATGTCTCTTATTTTGAATCTGTCTTACCAGTTTTTTGCATTTCTTCTCTAATAGACACAAAAACAGTTGCAAGTGCTCAGAGAAGTAATAAACTGATACTGTAGGGAGCCTACTTGGCTTATCTCTTTTCTTGCTACCTATTATTCAGTACCAAGGGGTCAGCTCTTCTGATAGCTGCTCACATCTACTTGCTAGATTTCAAAGAAACAGTCCCTGGCTACCTCTTCAGCTTGGGAAAAGATCTTAAAGAACAAAGATGCTTTGTTGTTCTCCTTTATATCCCATCTTAAAACTTTCCTTTGTCACGTTTGCTGCGATGATGCCGAATGCAGTCTCTGGGGCACAGTAGATAATTTGCTTCAGCAATTAATACAGCCTGCATTGACTTGATTTTTGATGAAAGGCTTTGAAACCACTCCCATTTTTTGAAATCTTATTTAAGTGTATCTGATGATCCTTTAGATTTCCTTCACACACAAGCTGTTCTTGATGTTTTCAGAGACAGACATTGTTTTAGGACTCTGGCTTTGACACTCTTGTGGGTGTTGCATAAGTTGCCAAGTTTCTAAGCCTTTGGTATTGGTTCACAATGTTTGGAAGAAGCAGTCAGCTTCAGTGGAGATTCCTAGATTTACCAGCCTAAATGTCCAGTCCCAAATTTAAGCAAATGTTACAAAAGAAGGAACAATTATACATTTAAATCAAGCACTGTCACTGGGCTTGGTTTCCTTTCCTCCACAGATATCTGTTAATTCTGTTAGTGAATGAGTGTTAAAAGCTCTGTGACTGGTTCCTAGAACCTCTTATAGTGACAACTGCATGATTCAACCTTGCATGGGCCAAATTTTAGCTCAGTGCAGTAATTCCTACTTATGAAGTAAGGAGCAAGATGGTGGTTATTACCCTCCCTCCCCCCTTGCAAATTTGCTGTGCTAACCTCATCATCAAATAATCAAAAATTCTTCAGCCCTCTGATCAGCATGGTAACCATGATAGTCGCTCAGTAGTTGTAACATTGGAATTATTTCCCATTTAATCCATTTGAATGTGTCTCAAACTTAATGGGTTTAATTAAGGAAATCCACAATTAGCTAACATGTAAAAGAAAAAGACACTTCCTTGAACTGCTTGCTATTGCTATACATTTTTAGAGGCATTTTTTCTGAGGTATCAGAGTGCAGAGTTGCTTAAGTGGGTGCCTTTCTGTGAAATCCTGGATTTTCATTATACCGTGTACTCTAAGAGCATACATTGACAAGAGAAAAAAATGATGTGAAGATTCAATATCAGCTGCTGTACGATTAAATAAAACAGCTGGTATGAAAAAAAAAAACCCTAAACCTACATTGCCAGAGCAGAAGGGGTCAAACAATAAAATACCCATCGTCTCCTGTCAAAGTAAATCACACTAACAGGTTGCTATGGCACAGGCATTATGAGATACTTGATAGCAATATTTTTAAGATGTGAAATCTATATTATCTAACAATAAAGGAGGCATGGAGAGAAGTGCTTATCTCAGGTTATGAACACACATCTAGGAGAAGGCAGGTGACATGTATTGCCTAGCATGTGACTTTAATTTCCTGCAATCAAAGTTAGGTCTGTATTTTTCTCCTCAAATTCTGTGATAAAAAACACTGCTTGATAATGTTGTCTGCCTTGATCCATAAATTTAGCAAAAACTTTTTACTAGTTCCTACAGGCTTCATGGTAGCAGAAGGATGGTCTGCATAGGTCCTGTTGGAGCTGAGCTGCCAAATAGGTACCGTCAATGCACTCTTGGCCCCATCAGTGCACTCATGGCTTCCACAGATTTAGTGATGGGTCATGAGAAATTCCTTCTCCGTTCCCCCTAACCTGTTCCATGTGACAGATATTCTGTGAAGATGTGTACTAATCAGGCCCCATAGCCTAAGCCACAGAGGGGATCAACTTTATCTAATCCATGGAAGATGTTTGAGTAAGGGGAGGAAAAATGTTGTCTCCTTTCCTCTTCATTCACTAGCAATTTGGCCTCATGAAGCCAAGCTAAGGAGACAAAATACCTTTTTTGTATGTGTAGTGGTGAAGGTGCTAGAGTAAAGATAGAACAAAATTTATTAGTTTCTGGATTAGATTTAGTGTCATGGTTTGAAAAGACAGGTGTCTGCTTAAGGAAGGTGGGAGCCTGGCCTGAAATGGAAAATGTAAACCCCCTCTCTCACAATTGTTATAATTTTGAAATTAAAAGGCTCTCAGGCAAAGATAGGGGAATAGAAATAACAGTTCTTTGAAGGGGGATAGAACATAAGTAAATACAGGTAGTATATAAAGTAATCTTACCCCCTAAAGAGTTGCAGCTGAGCCAATTATTAAGGATTAGGAGCAGGCCTGATTTTAACAGGCCACACCTGTAGCCAATCAGGAGAGTGTTATAAAAGAGTGCATTGGTTGGTTGAGGGGAACTAGAGTTAGTTGTCTGCTGTGAGGATGAGTTAGTGCCTAGAGGAGCTGCCTATGAGAAACATTGAGGAGGTAGGAAATTCTAGCGATATGGAACTTTTGTAATACAATGACAACAGTTCTTTACTAGGAAAACTAAAAAATACAGTTGTAATAGTACAAACAAAAAAACCTTATTGACAGAGTCAGAATATAACCTGACACCCTGTGGGTCAGGGTGTTGGTAGCAGTCTGATTGGATGGTGGCTGCACCCCTCCTGGAGTGGCAGATGTGGTTCTGTTGGAGCAGTGATCCTGTAGAATGGTGTAGGTTTTCTCTGAAGATCCAGTTGTGGTGTAGATGGGTCTGGTCTTCCTCTGGGAATCCAGTGGAGAAGAAAGCTGCTTCTCTAGGAATCCAGTGGAAAAGGCTGCCCAGGTGCCCCAAAATCTCAGATTATATCCAGGAAGGAATGCTTAGCTCTTCCATCTAAGCAGAGCTTCTCCCAATTGGATGGTGTAATTTTATCAGTCATGCAGTGACATTCAATGGCCTGTTAACAGAACATATCTCCCCAGAGGGAGAATTGTTTATGGAAGAGATAAAGGAAGCTGCCAAATTAACAGAAGATAACTGCTCCACAGATAAGAACAGAATATACACACTCATTTCTAACCTAAGACATTCAGCAACTTTGCGTTTTGCTTCTGGGTAATGTTTATGACTGACTTTAACTTGCTGGGGCCCAGGGTGGTGTTTCCTTGCTGGGGAAGGCACAATTTTGCTGTATGCTTCTTGCTCTATACATACCTCACCAGGTGTTAACCCAACAAGTTGGTTAAGTCATTGGTTTCCTCTCTGTTTTGTTTTTACATACTCAGCACAATCAGAATCTGTTCTGGTCTTTAGGAAATTATCTACCACAAATAATTATTAAAGTCTTTGATTACTCTGCTGCCAATTACCCAACTGAGAACATCTTGTAAGGAAGACCTTAGGTAGGGATGAAGAAATGACACACAGGGAATAGAATTGATTAAATATTTTGAAACGTAATCTCAGCTTTAGACCTGGACCATTTCATTATTGTGATAGCTTTTTTTTTTAATTTAAGAGTATACTGATAGTAAGCAGGCAGTGAGTTTGCATGCGCAGATTTCCTAATTGAAAAATTATTTTTAGATTTTGCTCTCTTTTCTTTTTTCTTTTCCCAACTTTTCCTTTTTCACATCATATTTTTCACTGCTCTTCTAAAACTTCACAAAAACTTCTGAGATCTCCATTCTCCTGTTCCACGCCTCTTGGAATCTGCATGTCTGAGCAGAACCAGAGTTTGCATTGCCAAAAGAGCAGACATGGAAATGAAACACTTCTGATTTCTCTCACTCAGAATTTTTTAGCTAGAGTCCATCTGCTCACCAGTGCCTATTTAGGAATGCACAACACCTTTTCCTTCTTCCATAGCAGCCAAACTGAACAAGAGTGGGTGGAAATATTAAAATGACACTTTTGAACCAAACTGTAACTTTTTATTAAATGAGAGGGGGGAAAAAAGTGACATGTCTCATTTATAGTTTGAGCTGTAGCTGAAAAGGCAAAATCTATCTGGCAAAGCAGTCACGGCTATATTTTCAGTAGTAAATAGAATTTTGCATCTGACATCAAAAAATAGCCCCGTGAGTAAATAGCTCATATTTACTGTAGTCCATTGCTTAAAAAAAAAAAGGGATCATTTAAAGACAAAAATAATTTTTACAGGGATTGCAGATTTCTGCTTAAAGATGGAGGGTATGACTTGGTTTTGCTGGAGGCTAGAAAAGTGATACTTTTTAAAGTTTAGTTTTCAAATGATTCACATAAAATTATTGCATGTGATGTTTCACCCAAATAAAAAAAGTGAATGAAAAATTTGGTACTGATTATGAAATGGCAGTTAGAAGCAAGACAATGAGCTTGAATTTCAAATGTGCACAGCTTGAAGAAATGAAATATTACTTATTCTCACATTTCTTTCACCAGTCCATTATATCACAGAATTCAAACGCTTCCCCGCCTCTGGTAGTGAAAATTTTACTCCTCTTACCTGGACTAATTTAACTGGCATTACACAAAGCAGCTGCTAGACACGTTAATTACTGTTGCTTTCACTTCAGATTGCAATGGCTGCTGTCACTCTGTGTTGCTTTTAAAGGTGTACCTGTGTTCTACTGCTGCCATGCCTGTGCTTCTTGTAAGAGGTACAAACCATAAGCCTTGTACACATGTGGTCATAAAGAATCTCATTCAACCAACTACTTACATCCTTCAACCATTACTGTGAATGCCACAATAAAACTCTTACTGCTCTTAATATTTTCTGAGGTCCAAGAAAGAAAAATAAATTTTTTACCCAACACCTGAAATGTGGTATCTTCAAGTTATCATTAGGTACACACCTGAAGATCAACACCCCCCAAATCATTAATCATTTTGATGATGTCTGTTGAAGATCAACAGTGATAGAAAAGTGAGCTAGAGAAACATATGTAGCACCTGTAACAATGATGAATACCAGTACCTGCTTTGGATACCTAGAACCACTTCAGATGAGACTGTTAATTTAATTGACTATTTTTGCCATTTCACCTTGAAAATTGCATCTGAAATGTCGATGTAGCTTGTCCATAGGCACCATAACATGATGCCTGAGATTGAAAATAAATAAAATTGCTTCCTCCAGTGATTCCTTCCATGAGAAATGTTGTGTGCAATACATCCTCATATAATGAAACATTAAGTAAGGAATCTATGTCTGGAATTTGAATTTGAAAGTACCTAGAAAAAGATCTGAGATTTTAAAGAAGAATGCAGAGGTTTATTAGTAAAGGTAATCAATCTTTACATTCACATATTTTTTTGGATGCAGAAATTTGTGGTATTAAGCCACTTGTGCTTAGCCAGGATGTTCCCTTTTGTAACTGATTTCCACACCTGAAACAGTGACTCTAATCTGTTCTTATAGAGTAAGCATTCAGCCACGGGAGACAGGTCACCCTGCCATGATTCTGGTTATGCTTATTTCCCTCCACTGGTTGGAAAAGAAGACCAGCTGGTCATCAGATGTGAAGTCTGCCAGGTCTCAGTGGCAAAGCTATGGAGGTCAATCCCACCTACAATGCTCCTTAGACATAAAATAGTCTTTTTTAGCCAATTTGTTTGTCTAGAAGCATACCTTTTCTTTGACATGTGAACAGCAAGCAGATCCACCTAATATATGATAAAATTCGACCTCATTGTAAAATAGTTGTAGTTCTTCAAGTATCATTTATCCACTGACTCACCAGATACATATGACTGTATAATATATTGTTTTTCCTCCACTCAAGGCTTGATCTTATAGCAAAAAAAAAAAACAAAAAAAGAAAAATATTTCATTTTATTCAGTGGGCTTCAGACATCTTAAAGGACCCTGAAAAACACTTATTAAATACACAATCCCTGCTGTTCTAGCATTATGTAAATTGACAGTAGAATTGTTTGTTTTGAACTTCCCTTTATTCCATTGTAACCACTCTTTTTATTTGCTCTTCTGCATCAAATGCTGGGTGACAACTCCTTGACATACTTCACATTAGCGACTAAATGATAAACAACGGAAGACAAATGATCTCCAGTCTTTCATTGTCCTTACAGTAACCCTTTGAATAGGATGTTTTGTGTGAGTTTCCCTTTCTGGGTGTTGGGTTGCCATTCTTCTGGCAGGCAGGACATAGTCCAAGTAATTCACATGCCTCTTGAGCATATGATTCAGTGAGTGGCTTGGTTTTTTTCTATATATAAAATGATACCTTATCTTAGCTCCATTATAGAAAGGCTTGGATAAAAGCTCTTAACTCTTACTATGGGTATCACACTTGACTGCTGCTGTACGTAGCACTGAGTCCCACACCAACCATAGTGTGTTGGGTCAGAGATTCAGATGTGCATCTCTGCACTTGGTTACTAAAGATTTCTGTATAAAAGATTTGTGATGCCTTGCCTTGCAGATGTGGCACCTCAATCATTCTCCTTGAATCATGAGATGACTACTAGACTTGCTGCAAAATCTGTCTAAGCACTGTTTGAGGTTTTTCAAATCCTACTATCTCAGAGCCATGGGGTGACAGACCTTGAAAAACCTACAATTCTGAGAAGGAGTTCCTGTTGCCTTGGAAATGCAGGGAAATTGTTGAAGCTGAAAATAAGTCTGATGGTATCAGACAGGATTGGTGTCTGTTAAGAACTTGGAGTAACAAGGCAATTTAACTTTTATACCACATGTTCATTTACAGGTGAGGCATGTCAAGATTACTGTTATCGCTAACTTCATTTTCCAGAAAACAATATTAAGCCTGCAAAGTTGAGAGACTTGAAGAGAAGTTTTGGAGTACATACAAATCCCTGCATAGGCAAATTAAGACCATACTTGAAAAAGTTATGCTCTGAAACATTCAATAAACTGTAACATTATATATTAGCAAATTAAAAAAAAAGTGCAACATAAGTAGATTTAAATGTCAGTACTTACCAGAGGATGCAAGGATTTCTGAACTTGGGTAAAGTCTTGTGTTTAACCTCCCAGGGAAAAAACCAGAGTAGTATGGGTGAGGAAAAAACCCAAATTACCTAAATGTGCATTTAGGGCTCAATGCTTTCTCTGTGTTTAACAAGGAATGTTCTTTCATTGTGCAGGGTGGCTCGTTTCTCTTGCTGGCCAAGGCCAGAAGCATGAAGATGTATATCTAAGTACTCAGCATTTGAAACGTTTAGGGACAAGAATGGGACAAGACCCAAACAAGCTCAAACATCTCCTGCATCTCCTATTTGATAGTTTGATTTCTGTCTACTGTCTCTGACAGGTACCTCATTTTGATAATAGGAGAATGAAGCAAAATTACATGTCCTGTGGCATACCTTCACAGATGTGCTTAGAAGCAGGCCATCAGATTTCAGCACTTCTACCACTCCTTGGTTTCTTGCCAATAATTTTTGGTGTGATTAACTTCAGTTTAGATACCTAAAACTCAGAGGTCTAAATCTGAGCTAGGCACCCCATGCTGTCCCTGCAGTCATTGGGGAAAAATAGCTCCAATGTGTAAGTCAGCTGAAGCTACGACATATGTCTACAACAGGTAAAATTAAGTATCCTATGGAGGATCCTATTTCTCTGCATTGACTATAAAAGGGTCTAAGAATAACTTGCTGAAATTCACTTCCCATACGTATGTCTGAAATTAATTGTGATGAATCCCACTACTTAAGCTTTTGTAATCTAGCCCTTACACCTCAGCTGGATAAATTCTGGAATCAGTGTTTACCAAAGGTACAGAGGTTATAGCAGCTGTGGTGTCAGAAAGTGTATCTCAAATTTTAAGGACTAGCAGACTCATCAGAGCCCTACCTCGCCTCTGATTTCCTTTCTGTCATTCTCCTGCTGTATCTTCTTGGTGGTACAAATTCCATGACCTCAGGATCAGAGGCCACTAACTACAAAAGAAGATAGGATGGTTCTGAAACAGCTTTGGTCTACAAGACCAAATAACCTTATGGCTAGGGTTTTCAGAGATAGGATAGGGAACTTATTTCTGTTGCCTCATTTGGAAGAAATGGTTGAATCAGAACCTACTGTTATCCTCTGCCACATGACAGCATCTTCTTAAAAGAATTTCTATTTATTGAAAAAATCTACATGAAACAGGCCTTCTGTTTCCTGGTTTAGTATTTTACACTATAATTTACTGGTTTCAGGTGAATAAGTGACTGCCATGCCTCACTGTCTATTCACAGCCAATGTGTTTTCAATCACTTTAGCAGTAAAACATCCACAGACAGCCAGTAAAGTTTTAAAATGCATCAAAATAATGTAAACATATTTTGGCAAATAAAATTTAAAAAAAAGAATTTCTTTCTTGGTTAAAGAAAACCAACCAACCAAACACAAACAAACAAAACTAAAAACAACAACCCACAAAAGTCAGTTTTACATTATCTTGTCCAATTTTCCTTTTACTTTTTCTGATGTTGATCTTTCTTCAAGAAAAAATGACATTTTAAGAAGAAAAACTTAACAAGTTTCATTAAAAATGTCAAAATGAAATGTTATGACATTATGAAAATGAAACATTTAATTGAGAACAAATTTAAGTATAATATTTTCACTTTTTAAATTGCCTCCTTTTTGTGTAAAATTGTTCACTTCATTTGATAATCCTTTATATAGAGGAATTACTATTCACAGAAAAAATTGTCACTCAATTCTGCAAGAACACTTCCTAGAGAATAGGTGCAGGCCCTATCTTTCTTTTCCACTAGTTTATCCTTCCTAGTTCTGGTATTTCCCCACTAATGTCAGTGGTTTCTGCAAATCCAGTCTTATCTGCCTGAGTTATCCATCTGTCTGGAGTGTTGATGTTTAACTCAGAGATGATACAATACTTGGCAATAGTGTGCTTAAAAATGGGTGTAGCACTCCCCCTCATTTCATTTATAGCTGGCTTTTTTAGAAGTATGGAGAACATTGCCAGCTCATTGAGACATTGCAGTTAAAAAATATTCAGCCAATGCAGAAGTTCAAGTTATGTGAAATCACATCACTGAGAATCTTGCCCACCATTTCTGGTGTGAGAAATGAGTCTCTGAAATAAATATGGTCCTTCCCACAGCTGTCTGTATAATGAAAATGTTGCTATTCTACTGGCAATCATTTGCAAATATTCCTCTAACAGTCAGCATTTGGAAGGCTGGGGCCAAAGTTTTATATAGAGCATTTCTTGGAATAATGCACTCTTCTTTCAGTTCCCTTGGTGTTGCAAAATTCTGTGTGGAGGATGACATTTTGTTTTTCTCAACAGCTAACAGATTTTTATTCACATATTATTCTTGTGAACTTTCAGTTCCTTTTCCTTATGGAATGAACTGGCGCTCACATTTTTAAATGACTCATTCTCTCCTTGGGTGAAATGGTCTATTTCTTACACTGCCTGTTACAAGATACAGCCCCTTTCTTTTAGCTACATGCCATCTAATCTTTGCAACACGCTCAGCTGCCTGGTTTTCTCTTAGCAAGAATATTCATTACATTTCTCCCAATAGAAGTCTTTTGCTCTATCCCAGGGATATAGTAAGTGACTTTAAACTTAGCTGTAGATCTGGGGATGCTATGGCTATGTACCCGGTTGCAAGAAAATCGTCAGATAATTTTGATTCTCCAATAAAATAGGCCCAGTTTGTAGTCAGTAGAGGTTTTGAATTGCTGCTTTCCTTTTGTGAATGTTATACATTATTCATGCGGTAAATATCTGCAAAATGAAATAAAGTAGCTGCCTAGACTGTTTACACAATCCACCTCCTCTTTCTGGACTACTCTGGTACATTTGCAAGAAGACAGCACTTGTGATTGGTATTTCCAGCTGTTGTTCCCTACGCAGCAAATTTTGGTACAGACACTATACCAATACCATTATATTTATAATAACAAATGTGTTGTACTTTGAAGTTACGTGGTGCAGTTTCAGTGTTTATTAAACAGAGCCAGGAGTTATACAACTTAAAGTGGCTGATGGTACCTTAATAGTATAAAATGTTAACAAAAGGTGTAAGTTCATCTTAATCATTACATTTATATGATGATAACATCAATTGAAGGAAAATTAATGGTAATCAGAGTAAAATGAGATAAGGCACATGATGAAATGGAAGGTGATTCAATACAACCAGCACAGCTTTACCAAGGGCAAGTCCTGCCTTTCTTAATGGCCTTGTATGATGGAGTGACTCCATCAGTGGACAAGGCAAGGGTTACTGATGTCATTTATCTGGAATTGCATAAAGCCTTTTGACACAATCCATCACAGCATCCTTCTCTCTCAATTGAATAGACATGTATTTGATGGCTGGACTGTTCAGTGGATAAGGCAGTGGTTGGACAGTCACATCCAGAGGGTGATGGTAAAGTGCTCAGAGTCCTAATGGACATCAGTGACAAGTGGTGTCCCTCAGGGGTCTGTATTTGGATCAGTGTTATTTAATATCCTCATTCAAGACACAGGTGAAGGGAGCAAGTGCAGATGTGCAGCAAATTTACAGATGACATGAAGCTGAGGGGTGCTGTTGGCACACCTGAAGGATGCCATCCAGAGGGACCTGGACAAGTTTGGGACCATGGGAATCTCATGAGGTTCCAACAAGACCAAGGACATGGTGCTGAACCTGGGTTGGGGCAGCCCCCAGTATCAGCACAGTCTCAGATTCAGTGCAGCCCTGCACAGAAGCACTTGAGGGTGCTGGTGGATGGGAGGCTGGACATGACTCAGGCATGAGCACTCCCAGCCCAGAAAGCTAAATGGTCCTGGGGTGCATCCAGAGCCCTGTGGCCAGCAGGGTCAGGGAGGAGATTCTGCCCTTCTGCTCAGCCCTGCTGAGACCCCACCTGCAGTGCTGTATTCAGCCCTGGGGTGCCCAGCACATGGAGCTGTTGGAGCAAGTCTAGAGGAGGGTCACCAAGATGATCAGAGGGATGGAACACATCTACTATGAGAAAGGGTTGACAGAATTAGGATTGTTCAGCCTGGAGAAAACTTCAGGGTGACCTAATTTTGCCCTTTCAGTACCTGAAGGAGCCTATCAGAAGGATGAAGAGGGACTATTTACAAAGGCCTGGAGTTGACAGGACAAGTGGGAATGGATTCAAACTGAAAGAGAGTCACTTTATATTAGATATTAGGAAGAAAATCTATATTGTGAGAATAGTGACGCACCCAAACGGAGAAGTTGTAGATGCCTCATCCCTGGAAATGTTCAAGGCCAGGTTGGATGGGGCTCTAAGCAACCTGGTCTAGTGGAAGGTATCTCTGCCCACAGCAGTGAGACTGGAATTTAGGGCCCTTCCAACCCAAGTCAATCTGTGATTCTATGAAATGCTAAAAAGGGATATTGAAAACTTAGTCTGTCCAAGGTAAAATTTCACCTTATTCATTCACAGAATAGGATTGATATTATTGTCCTTCCTTCAAACACCCAGCCTTTAGAGAACATGCAGACATTTCTCTCAGGTACTGTTCTTTGAGAAAAACAATTATTTCCTCTGGGCATCACACTTATTTCTTGTGTTTGTTGGCAGTGAGGGGCAAGGAAAAAGGAAAGGCTGCCTTTCTCATTATCAGTCTTAGTTATGACTCAAATTAGTGTTTAAGAAGTGCTTTCTAGTCGATTCCAGACCAAACATGCAGGTAGGGAGGCTCCCTAGGGTGTGGGTGTCCTCACATTAATGTGTAGGCTAAACAAAAATTGAAAAAATTCTTGTATTTTAAAAGCATTTTTACTGCAAGATGAGAAGATATTTTATATGTTGCCAGACCAGTAAAACAATAATTATTTTATCTAAATGATAGAATTTTATGGTAGGATATCTGCATAGCTGTACTATGTGCTATGAATCATATTGATTTTCAGCTATTTACAGGCAGAATACATTATTCTCAAGACAGGAGACTTGGGGACATTAGGAACCCCTAGAGTTAGGCAGCACATCAAGTGTTTCCGGTATTTTAAATTTTAGTCTCAGGTGCTTATATCCATTCATAGTTCTAATGCTTTATCTATATGAATCCTGCCACCACAATCCCAGATCTTGGCAGAGATATATTCACCTGATTTCATTTGGGTAAAACATTGGGAATCAACAAATACATGGTGTTTGTCAGGAATGTGGAGAAGGGCAGCAGCACCAGCAAAATAAATATAGCAGAAATAGCTAAAATAAGCAATAGAGACAGGCTGTTAGGCATGCTACACTTAAAGGGCTTCAGATTTGGATTCTCCAGTTGTCAGCATCAGGCATATTTATTTTCCAGCCTTGCTTAAAAGACACTGGAGACATGGAGTCTATAGATGACTGGTTAGGAGTGGATCAATGGATATTAAATCACCTGTAGTCAACAGGAAGCTCAGGCTTAAAATCTTCACTGAATTAATATTTCTTTTGGAGGTAATTCCAATCCCTGGTGAGTCTATCATTAATTTGAGTGATGTAACTAATTCCATTCATTCCAAAAAGTGTATTTTTGAAGTTTTTGTAATTCTACTACCTTCTGTGGGACTACACACCTGCTTAAGATGAAACACATGCTTCTGTGCTTTGCTGAATGTGAGCTTTGGATTTAGTAAAAGCTTAAAGGCTGACAATAATACTAACAATAAAACTGCTATAATTAAGACAGTGACACTAAGATGGTTACCGCTGTGGCTACACTGAGCCATGTATATGGTAACGTACAGCACAGTAACAGTAATTACACACTTCACTAGTTTTTATTGTAATGTATGCTATAGTGCAACCTAATTTCCATCCTGTGCATATTAACCCAAGATACATTTAGAGTGTTTACTACCTGGGTCGTTTGAACAGGAGTGGGGATTATGTGTTTAATGTGCATGTAGAATAAAAATAACATTTGCCTTACTTATATGGAATCAGGAGTTGTAACGAAAGCTAGCACCTCCTAACCACAGGACTTTTGAATATTAACTTATCGAAACGGCCTGCTTTGAGATTGTATTCAAGCAAAGTTTTCACTTTACAACCTTAGAGCCTTGAGCTCCTAAAATATTGCTTTTGTTGTCAGACCCCCTTCAGGCAAGAGCTCATTATGTTCAAAGTCTAATCAATGTATATAATTGGAAGGCAAACAATGCTGAGCTACAGCATTGTCAAATTAAACCCAATTTTGAATACTGTAACTAGTTAAGTACTTGAGTGCTTCAGCAATTTATGTTATATGGAGTATCCAAGGAACTTGGCTGCATTTAAACGAACATCATTGCTGCAACCCCCTTTTCCATCTGTGGGGTTTATAACTCAGCTGTTTTAATGTGCTTTGGGCTGAGCAAAGTTGGTATACAAGCTCTCAAACCAGATGTTGTAATTCTCCCTCCCTTAAGCCCTGCAAAATTAAAAAGCTGTGGGTTGGGTTGCTTTTGAGAAGTTTTTCCTTATAGAATAGGATAATTTTGGCCAGTTTCAGATGTTTCATTCATATCCATCAAATACAAAAGTGCTTTCATTTTTCACACTCAGGTTGTGCAACTCAGCAGTCTTAGTAGCTGGTGCAAAAATTAGGATGGTAAAACATATAAACCAAGACCTTTGCTGATACCAGTGGTGATAGCCGAGTTTCCAGCTCAGTTTTACTCCCTGTTGGCTAAAAAAACCCAACTCTTGGCTCTCTTATTTCTTCAGTCTCCTCTGTTTCTCCTTTCCCAAACTGTTGCTTTCTTTATTTCATAAGAATCTGTAGGTTTGTGCCAGATATTTATGGCTGAGCTTTTGTTCTCAAGCCTCTTCTCATATGTGTTTATTGATCAGAAACCATAAATCAGACCTTCCCAACTAGGAACAGGGTGTTTTTGTGTGTGCAAATCTGATGACCAAAAAATTTTTTCTGGGATTAATGGTCAATTATATTCTCTCCTCTCAGTCATCTGGGAGACTGATAATCCCAATAAACCCAACAAACAATGTACTTTAAAATTTTTGTCACATACAGAATTTGAGGTCAAAAGTGACCATTTGATCTTCTAGTATTATTTCCAACTCTATAAATTCTAACCATATGTATTTTAATTTTCAAGAGCATCACTGAAAAGGGCAGATGTCTCTCACTCTCTCTTCACTTATTTTAAGACTATTACTTTCTGGGTGCCATTAAGAGTCACATTCTCATGGACTTTTATTTATTTACTTACTTTAGAACACCTTCTGATTGGTTCATTATAACTAATGGAGTAGTTCCTACACACACATTTACATGCAGTTAATGTGTATCATGCCATCTGGAACTAATGATCTTGTAGACACAGCTTACTTGCTAATAAATCACTTCCAGCTATACTTACACAAGCTTAGAAGGGTTGGTTTAGTTTTGGGGTTTTTTTTTGTTTGGTTGGTTGGTTGGTTTTTTTGTTTTTGTGGTTTTTTTTTTTGCTTATCAACAACAACAAATTTTTAAACCATTTTCCAATTTTCCTATCTCTTTTTAAACTAGGGTTCAGTTTTGCCACTTTTACCCATTCAAAGAAGATCCAACTATAGCAGTAACACTGCTGACATCACTGGACTTGTGGGATAGAGAGAAAATTTTTCACTTGATTTGTGATTCCACATTTGAATCCATACAATTATTTAGGTTTATATAAGAAACAGGTTGTCCTCACTTTGACACAAAACAATATATACCTGTTTAAATTTGTTTAATCTTAAACAGGAGATGAACTAATGCTGTTAAGAATAATCACTTTATTGAAGGGTCTTAGTAGATTATGTATTTATTCATGTATATCGGTTAAAATTTTCAAGCAAAATTTTGATTTGGGACTTATGCTACTAAATAAAATGAGAATTTTCCGGTTTTTTTTTTCTCTTTTTTTTCTTCACCAAATAAAGCTGGATTCACCCAATAAAGCATCCTGGATACATTTATTCCAAGATTTTTAAGGAACTATCTGGTTTAATTCTCGTTTGTCATTCGTGACAACATCTTCAACTTTTTTGTATAGAAACACTTCTTGCTGTGCATGCAGTGTATGATCCCAGAGATGACTGATCTAGGTGGGGGCCTGAGGACTGGGTGGTCTCTGCGAAGCAGAACTAATTAGCACAGATGTAAAATTGTACTGAGGCTTTCAGGACCCAAAAGGGCAGCTTTGTAGGCTGCTGCCCGGTGCCATGAAGTCATTCATGTTCAAGGACTCTTTAATATGGTGCAGCACCACACTAGGTAAACATGTGTTCTGCTAAATTTGAGATAGCAACACCAACAGTTTTTAAAAGATTTTTTATGTTTTTATGCTCATCTCAATATTAGCATGGCACAGAAAAATAATGTTCAGGCTGCAGGTAAATGATTGTGTTTCTGACTTTGTCATGGCTGTACAGAAGAAGTAAAATTATTTGGAAGTGACATGAGTGGAGAAAAGAAGACATGTGGGAAGTGAAAACGTTGGTCAAGGAATGAATAAAATAAAAATCATATTTGAGATGAATGTGTTTAGTGGTTTCTGAGGGAGGTGCTGGGCAGCCCTGCCCTTAATCACTAGGGAAAAATAAAGCAAACCTGTACCACACAAATCAAATATGCTCCAGTGACCACAGTGGGGGAAGGGGGATGCTTTTCCTGGATGGCTGGAAAATGCTGGATGGAAATGTCCAGTCACAGAATTATCTGCTCATATAAAACATGTACATAAGGCTCAATAGTCCTAATGTAGGTTGTGGTACAGTGGTAATATACTTATATTGACAACAAATTTGGTTTTCAGTTTTCAAAATTTAGGGACAAAGTAAGCTTAATGTAGGGATGTCTGAAGTTTCGACCCCACCTCCATATTTTTCTTCTCTCTCATGTATCTGACATTTATTCTCAGTATGTCTTATTTTCTCTGTGTAGACCAGTTCTTCTTCATGCTCTCCTGCATCCTAGCCTGGTTTCTGCTGTGGAATTAACTAATCATATTTCCCTTTTGCTAAGGGTAAGGGCTTGTTCTCTGAGACTGCAATCTTGTAATTAAAGAAAGCTTACAATGCCAGTGTCAATCACACTGCTCTGAAAGTGGATAGCAATGACCTCAGCTGTGTTCCATTATACAGCACCTTTCAGATTATGATCAGGAAAGTAATGCTTTAGGGACATGGATCTGACTCAGTCTGTAACTGAGGGTTTAAATTGTGCTCAGACTTCTGCTCCTGACCCATTCTTTTCTGTGCTTTACAAGATAATATCCATGTATGAAGAATGTATGAAAGACTATGTTTTTCTTTTTTTGCTCAAAATATGCTGGGCTAAAAATGCCCCTGTAGGACCTAAATGGAAAGGAATCATAGAATTGTTTGGGCTGGAAAGGATCTTTAAAGGTCATCTAGTTCAAACCCCTTGCAATGAGCAGGAACATCTTCAATGAGATCAGGCTGCTCAGAGCCCCATCCAGACTGACCTTGAATACTTCTAGGGATGGGGCATCCACCACATCTCTGAGCAATCTCTTCCACCATAAAAACAAAAATATCTTCCTTATATATAGTTTTGTATCTACTTTAAATCTACCCCCTTTCAATTTAGAAAAATTACCCCTTTTCCTATTGCATCAAGCTCTACTAAAAAGTTTGTCCCCATCTTTCTTATAACCCTCTCCTAAGAATTGAAGGTTTGCAAAAAGGTCTCCCCAGAGCCTTCTCTTCTCTAGCCCCAGGTCTCTCAGCCTGACTCCTTAGGAGAAGTGCTCCAGTCCTGTGACCATTTTCATAATTCTGCTCTGGAGTCTCTCTAGCAGGTCCACATTATTCTTGTGTGGGAATACCACGGCTGGATGCAGTTCTGCACTCATGAATGCAGAGAAGGGGAGAACTACATTCCTTGACCCTCAGCCTGCTGGCCACACTTCTTTTGATGCAGCCCAGGACAAGTTTGGCTTTCTGGAGTGTGACTGCACATTGTCATGTCCAGCTTTTCCTCCACCAGCACCCCTAAGTCCTTCTCTGCAGAGCTGGTCTCAATCCACTCATCTCCACAGTGCAAAAAATAAATTAAAAAATATCATGTTCTATGTTACAATTATGGTCTTCATCCCTGTGATTTAGATGACTAGGATCAAAATAGTCATTCCACAGGGTTTTCTAGAAAAACTAAAACAAAAATACAAAATAAATAATACCAGAAAGTATTTTAACCTGCCCTTTCCCCCCTCCCATTCTAGATAGAAAGAAGTGCAAGAAGATATAATTTTCTTGTGCTGTCTTTAAATATAACAGGTACTTCTCACCCACCTCAAGTGAATGTTATCCTCAGAAATGTTCATTTTGACTCCCAAATTCTAAAAGTCATGGTTCAGGAAATACTATTGATGCATCCTTCCACTACTACACTTTTAGCACACATGTACAGTGTGATTTAAGCATGGTGTCAAGACTACTAAGGTAGGTAGATCCCAAATCGGTAACTTTGCATGAAAGGGTGGGAATTTGTTAGGTTGGGAGTGAGAACCATCTAGAGGCATTAGTGTGATGCATGTGTGAAGCCTTGTTCTGTGTTTTTTTTGTTCTGTTTCTGGGCTGTGGTGGGACAGGCTCCAGTTGCAATGTTGATGTGATATCGGATCTCCCTGAGAGTCTTAAATCCTTTCTCCACAAGATACACTATTTGAAAAGATTGCTTGTAAATACCTTTTTTTCCTGAATTGTATCAATTTCTTACAAGAAATGTTCATTGTGTAGTTTGATCTATCACTTCAGTTCTCTCCAAATACAATACAAGAGTAAGTGGAGACCTGATTTTCTAAAGGAAGAGACATGAAATTAGTTTCCTTTTTTGAAAATCATACAAAGATAGGATCCAAATTCTTAACATAGGTTGCTAATCTAGACAGACTAGATTTCCTTTTAGAGGCCCTCAGAGCTGCTTATCCTCCCCATTAACTACATTGGAAGCTAGAGTATTTGTTTTAGTAATAAAAGGTATATTATTCTCCTATTACCCATAGAGAATACAATCCATGAACCTTTGAACTTTTCTATTTGAGTATAAAACATTACTTGGGTCACAGGTTAGAATTTTGACCATATGGTAAATATAATGTCCATGTTTCCTTTTAGTATATGCTGCATTTTTAGATTTTCAAGTTAAATTAATAAAATATGTTTTAATGTTCTTGAAATCACTGAATTCCAAACAATCCAGAGGACCATTTGGCAGGAGTAGAAATTTCAGTACTATGGCATAAGATATCAACACAAAAAATCAAAGTCTAGCTGAAATATTTCTATATTTAACCACTGCCTGAAGAAATATGCTAGATGGTTTTTGTAAATATCAACTAATTATGTAATGAAAATCATTATGACATTTTTTAAGGTAAGAATGGCTTAAGCTAGGTGGAGCAGAGGATTAATGTTTAAAATTACCTCAATCTACTGGAAAATTAGTTCAAAATGGACAAAATGTGATTCAACAAAAAGCTTATGTGCAATATCTTATGAAAGTAATTACACACACAGGTAAAATAAAGACTAGCCAACTAGGCAACATCACTGCAAAAAGCAGTGGAGGTAAAGCAGATGGAAAACTGAACACAACATCAACAAGTTGTTGATAAAAGGGCAAATCACCTTTGACAATCTAGGAAAAGCAATGTTGAAGAAAGACAACCAGGTAATTATTGCTCACTATCCTGTGCTAGGGGAAGAAGCATCTAGGGTATTATCCCCATTTCAAGATGAAGTTCAATTGGACAGAATCCAAAAAGAGGCATACAAGGATGATTAGAGGCTGGAAAACATCACCTCTGAGGAAATGTTCTAAATAATTAGAATTGCTTATTCTAGAAGAGAGAGAATGGGGTTAAGAGAAAGGGTGGAAGTCTGCAGGAGGGGCCTGCGGGAGCTGTGGCAAAATATGCAAAAGGTTGGAGTGATCTGTTGTTCTCAGAGTCTACTGGGTTTGTGATACAAAAACTAATTTCCTTAATTCTTGAGGGAGTGAGACAAAAAAAAGTCTTGTTAGATACTAGGAATTTATTTTTATTAATGTTAATATTTAAAATTTGTATAATTACTCATTTAAGTATTGCTTAGTTTTTGATAATTTAATAATTTTCTTGCCTTTTATTTTCTTCTTTTCTTTTGCCTAGTCTTTGGAGAGCAACAGCAAATAATTGTTCCTTCAGTAAAGAGGAAAGAGAAACAGTTTTTTTGTTTTTTTGTTTTTTGGTTTATTTTTTTTTGTGAAGTTCTGTTTGCCCTTTCCCACTCTGAAAATGCTTTGAAAGTTTCAGAAAATTGAAAAATATAGAGTTGACCTGCATGAGGTGTTGATGGCAATACAGAAACACAGAACCAGACCAGGTGTGGAAGGGACATCTGGAGATCAGGAGGTCGAACCTCTCTGCTCAAGAAGGGTCACCCAGAGACAGATACCCAGGACCATGTCCACATGGCTTTTGGATACTTCCAAGGACCAAAAGTTCCACAAGCTCTTTGGGCAATCTATGCTACTTCTTCCTCACCCCTGCAGGATGAAAATATTTTCTGTGGTTCAGAGGGAATCTTCTGTGTTTAAATTTATGTTCATTGTCCTCCTGTTAATGGGCACCACTGAAAAGAGCCTGGCTTAGCCTATTAACACCTTCCTTTCAGGAATCTACGTGCTTTGATAAATACTTTTAAGCCTTCTTTCTTCTAGGTTCAACAATCCCAGTTCTCTTAATCTGTCCTCATAGAGGAGATAATCTAATTCCCAGCCATTACACCAGTTTTCAATCTACATGAAACAGAAAATAGAATAGAACAGATATATAATATATATAAATATAAATAAAGATTACATATAATACATAAAAACTATTGTTAACCACTTTCCCATTTGGAAGTGATTTGAGGAAATACATTAGAACTTCCAATTAAATTTGCTGATGGAAATATGTCTGTCTATGATTCAGCTTGATTATTAGACTGATAAAACCTGTGACCTTCCTCATCTGCTTTGGATGGAAACCTTTCTTTTTTCCATGAAAGTGGGATCACCTTCTAAGAATCCAGCAGCAAATGTGGGAGATGGGGAGTTGCAGACTCTAAAGCCAAAGTCAGGTCATTTTTGAATCCAAGGACTTTCAGATTTTTTATTTCCTGCTAAGGCTTGAAGCAAAGAGAGAGCTATATCTGAACTGAGAGCTTCATAATTTGGGCTCTTAGATACATTCATTTTTAGTTAGTTTAAATAATATATTTGAAACATTTAGAAATATTTGCATAGTTTCTCTATAAAGAGAATGGGTAGTGAAGGGGGGAGGCAAAATCAGCACATGAATAGCCTGGGTACATCAAATATTATTAGTTTTATGCTCATAGATTAGTCTGTACAGAAGTGTTCTGACTACTTGGGCTAGAGCATTCTTCTGCATCACTGGGAATGTTAAATACTTCTAGTTTTAGAAAGCATTAATGTGCATATTTAATTTCATCCATTCAGCATTTGCTTAGAAAATGGACTACTCATTAGCAGGTATTCCTGTTTGGCTCATGGAGCATGCTGAAATCTTGCCTGTGCACTCAGATGTCTACCACATCAGAGAGAGGTCTCAGAGAGGTCAAAGCCAATGCTTTGTCTGGCTGTAAGCACTCAGACATTCTTACCTTGCTTTGTTTCGCTTATTATCTCACCATGAAGACACGTCTTCCATTTTAAGTCTGACTAATGCTGCTACAAGAAAGATCGAGAGCACCCTGTGGAAAAAACCAAATGTTGGGGGAGGTAGATACTTCCAAAATATAAGGAAACTGAAATCATAAAAATGTTTACATCAATACCAAACCTCATGATCTATCAATTAACTGCTCTTACTACAGTTTAATGAAAAAGTATGTTTGTTGATCAGAGGCATAAGTGGCCTTTACTGGGCCCCAGTCAGACCCACATGGGGCTTCCCCAAGCCCTCCTGATGGTCCAAAGGCTCCATTTCAGCTCAGCCTGGTTTCCTTTTGCACCTGCCTGGGCTTCCTGAATGGATTCACTGGCATGGATACCCACTTATGATGTCTTGCCAAAGTTTTATCACATACATAAATTCTATGTCAGATTTTTCTCCTCAAAAAGATAATGCAAAGGAAGGAAGTGCAAATTTAAAAAAAAAGGAAAAAATAGATAGTTTTTCTGACTGTTTATTAGTGACTTCTCTGTGTAGGAAAATACCTCCTCCCACGATCCTCAATTATCTTTTCCCTGGTCTTTAGCCAGGCTAGCTTGGTTTGTGAGTGGAATTTTCCTGGTGAGCCTCACAGAGCAACAGCCCTACTAGCAAGCAATTTTTTTTGCGTGCACAATGAGATGTGCAGCTTGTTCAAGAAGTCTTCCAGACATGCACAAACAACAAATTTCAGAACACCCTTCACTTCTACATAATAGTTGCAAATCGCTTGGGCTGCTACCAATATTCAATTGCAAAATGCCAGTTTTGCCATCAGCCTTGTCAGAAGTCACTCTCACTGCTCAACTGAAATAATCATAATTGCCAGAATCAACTAGAAACCTCTGGGATTAGGAATATAAATCCCACAGCTGAAGAACATCCTTGCTTGGTGTTTTTGCGAGTCAATTTTTTGCGGGAAGGGCACTGACTATGGAGCTGTCGATGCTGGAGAAGGCCTTCTACAACAGTTATGTCTGTTTAAACTCTCTCCATGCAGCCTCTGAAACATAATGATTTATTCAGGATAGCAAATAAATTCTATTCCAATGGACTGAAGAGAATGTCTGTGGAGCAAGGCTGTAAGGGCACCTTTTTATTCCTTTGTGACTAGTTTTGAACCATTAATAATAATATAGTCACGATAAAAAAGCATAAAAACCCCATAAACAGTTTTGCTGACTATGGGCTGCGTGGTTCAGATAAGAAACAAATTGTGTTACTTAAATCATTCAGGCTGCTATTATCATGTATGTCTTGCATCATACGATCCTGATCCACAGGTTCTCACTGAAAATTCTCTTTTGGTGCCTCAGGTGAACAGGCTTTTGCTTCATAATGAGCTCAATTTTTGAGTTATTTTCTGAAGTGTAGTATCTGTATTTTACTGATACAGGACAAAAGAAGTTTAGAACTTGGTCTGAAATCAAAAATCAAAAAATATTAAATAATTTTAATGTA
The DNA here is from genome assembly GCF_000277835.1 of Geospiza fortis. NCBI lineage: Eukaryota > Metazoa > Chordata > Aves > Passeriformes > Thraupidae > Geospiza > Geospiza fortis. Next base: position 55,422 of record NW_005054318.1, read on the forward strand.
TTAGTAATTTTGAACATTCTCTTTGAGAAATAAGTAGCTGCAATAATGAGTCAGAGTTATTTAGCAACATGCTTCGATTCCTGTATTTGCCTTGAAAGAAAGTCCTTCAGTCCATTTTACTCAATCTAATGACTTATGCTCTGTGTGAAGACCAAAAAATTAGGGCCTGAATTTCGATTTATTGCAGCTGCCTTTATATAGCTAGGATATAGTATAGGTGGCTATGTCTGTGCAAGTTTGTTTGTGTCTCCTGTGATCAATAGAGAAACATAAATATTTTTAGGGCACAATTCATTTGACCAAATGTAGACATCTCCTTTAGGATGAAATGAATTTTACCTTGGCAATACTTAATTGTCTGTATTGATTATTAGAAGAAGCTGATATGACTAATTTAGGTAGAGTTATCTACACTTGGTCAGGCAAGTCGCACTTAGCATTAGAGAGGGACAAAAAAACTTTATACAATCCTAGAAGAACTTTGAGATTTCAATACTTTTCTCTTTGCTGAATGGGTAAAAAATTTTTCAGGGTTTCAGAAAATGTGCGCAGTTAAGGGTAAATAAACCAATGGTCTCATTAATTACTTGGGTATTGCCCTTCTGGTTTTCCCCATTTTTTAAGACTACACAGTAATATGAATTTTATATTAAAGACAGTATGACCTTGCTCTATACATAAAAATAGCAAAGCACTAGAAAACATGAGAAGTTAAACATTCTGGATATTAGTAATTTCTAATATTAAAGTAATTTTTCTTTTGCTGGCAACTTCATGGGTTGTGCTTCTAGAGTTGAGGTTAATATTAAATTCAGTTTCAATCTGAACAAGCTCAGCTTATTCAAAAGCATTGTGCTAGAATTACTCTCAGAAATATATTGGCATGAAAACCCAATAACTATTTTCTGTAATAACAAAATTCCAGACAGCTTTGCACATTGAAATCACAGCACTACCAACTTGACAAATGAAAGTTCAAACATCCAGAAACAGTATGCAGAGTTATAGATGCATAATCATTAGAATTAAGGTATTACCCACACAGTGCCACCTGAAATTTGGGCAATGATGGAGCATGACTTCCCTTCAGTCACTCAGCAAAAAACCTGGAGCTTTGCTTCTCAGAGGTACCTATTGGAAGCTACCCCACTGTGGAGAAAATCCCAGCTGATGTGGGCTTGCCCCTGCCATCCCTGAGCACTCCTAGCACTCTCCAGAGGACACCAGTCCCATCTGTATGTCACACAACCATCAGTATTGGTGCCCTTCAGAGCAGTTTAGTTTTCTTGTGTCTCTGACACATACTCATTATTTTCTGGAGTCTGCTTATCTTTGTATTTCAGTTCAAAGGAACAAAAAGAATGAAAAGGTTATGTCAGAGCTCATCAGAGCAGTGCTTTTCCAGCATTATATTTTGTGCCTTGTTCTCTTACAAGGGTGCAGAGAACAAGGCTGGCTCAGAGGCTGTTAGAACAATACCACTGCCAGAGAAAAACAACAATGATGTGGTACACTTCCATGTGACCGATTTGGAGTGAGTGTCATGGTGATCTTGTCAGTGTGTCTTGGTTTTCTCTTGGAACTGTATGGCTTCAGAAGAAAATTGAAGTCTGAACAGCACACAAACTGGGCATTTAAAAGGCCTTAGAAGTGAAAGCAGGGGCAAGCCAAGGTGACCAAGTTGCTTGTTAGCTTGAAGTGATGTTGCACAAATGTTGTTGGAAGCTCTTCTGGCCTGGGATGGTTCCACTGTGCTTGGAGCCTTGCCTGGTTGCTCTCTCTAACCACACTTCTGTCATTCCCAGGCTGGCCCCCAGAGGACAGAGATGAAGACAGAAGAGTGTGATGTAGTTAAGAGTGGTCACACAGAATGATTCAGACACCTACATGAAGCAACAAGAGCAAAGAAAATAGGGCAACCACCAGAGAAAGTCTCAGAAACAGGAGCCTTTTGGGGCTGTTCTAGTGCATGTATCACTGCAGCCTGCTCAGCCTTTCTGGCAGCTCTAGTAGCTGTTGGAACTGGAACACAGGATAATCCAGAATATTTTCACTTTTGCCAGACTGTGTTATCCCAGAGAAATGCAGAGGGTGGATGCTCCTGTTGCACAGTATTTCCTTTACCTTTCTTTATTCAGCACTACCTTGAGAAAAAACAGAGATGAGAAAATTAAGGAATGATGGAGCTAAACTTCTCAGGCCCAAAACAGTAGAAATGGGGAAGTCAAAAAAGAAATTACAGCACAAATAGGTTTTACTACAGAAGAACTCAAATTTTCATATCAGAGGAGTTGTGGATGCCCCATCCCCAAAAGTTTTTAATGGCAGGTCTGCTGGGGCTCTGAGAAAGGTGATCTTGTGAAAGGTGTCCTTGGCCACAACAGGGGGCTTGGAACTAGACGGTCTTTAAGCTCCCTTCCAACTCAGGCCATTCTATGATTCTGTGATTAAAAAGTCAAGTGAATTTACAAAAAATATGACAACAAAACCACATAAAATGACAACCATATGGTAACTTTATTTCTGAAAATAGCCTAGTGTGGAGCAGTCCCATTTTCAAGTAATTTTCAGTTTAGTCATGCATAGGTGACTAGCTGTGGAACTAATTATATAAGTTTTAAAAACATTTACACTTGTGTGAAAATGAAACATGAGTGATGATGTCAGAGTGGAAAAAAAGGCTGAGGTGATCTTTTGACTTTTCTGAGCCTGGAAAAAGCAGCCTCTTCATTTTGTGGGGATTACATTTAATAGGCTTGTAAGAAGGTAAGAGACAAGACATATTAGACTAAGTATGCACAAAGATGAACCTGTTCTAGAGCAGAGTCTTGACAGAGCAATTGATATTTGCCTAGAAAAATGCACTACCACTGACTCCATGTTGGACAGACAAGGCTCTAGCAGTGCTAATGTTCTGCAAGGGAAACCAAAATACTGCAGAAAAAAACCAATTAAATCAAAGACAGGAAATAAGGAATAAATCATGCAGAGTTTGAAGTCAGAGTCCTCACCTAATCATACAGAGATGCAAGACACCTAAGATTTTGAAAAGATGCAAGACCTGCAAAAGATTATGCTGCTTTGTGAAAGTTTGCAAGTGGAAGGCAGGGTTCACACAGCATGGACAAGGACGATGCCAGCAGCATTATTCGTTTGGATGGGTTTTTTTCTTCAAAACAAGAAGGGATAAAACTGGAGCAGAAAATATCTAAGCTACCAACAAAAAAAAGTAACTATTTATTAATTCTAAGTTGAACAAGGAGCACAGATTTTCACCCTGTGCACGGTAAAACTGAGGGCAGCTGTGTTCTGGGCAGACTTTCTCCCGTCCTGTGTTTACAAAGATATGTGTTACACTGGGCAGTGATATTGGAAGGCAATCATTTTTCCTTCCCCCAAAGCAGTAGACCTCTGGATACACAAGCAGAGCCAAAATGTTATTAGAAACAGTGCTTTTGGCACTGAGCAAAAAGCCACAAGCGTTATGATTAAAACTTTGCACTTTAGGGAACTTTCTCCCCAAAGGGAAGATGAAAACTAAATATACGGGTAAATAATGAACTGGAAAAGTTACAAGTAACACTTTCACTGTATGTGCGTGTGTGTGTGTATATATACTCATTTTCAAGTGGAAACAAGTTAAGCCTCCAGTCTCATCAGGGAATGAACTGACTGGGAATTCAGGGGATCAAAGCAATTGAGGATGAGTTAATTTATAAAAAATAACTCTCAGTAGGATCAGGAAGAAAACTGGAAGAACTTAAACGTCCTGGAGTTAATGAGTTTAAGAACTGACAGCATGTGTGTATTTAATAGTAAAAAAAAACCAAAACGATACCGCCCCTTCATGTTCTGCATGTACACTCAATATAACAACATGAATTTGCAAAGTTCGCAGTTAACCTTCCCTTCAGGAGACACTGGCTCTTCTTGTTCTATTACAACAGCTGTAGCTCTTCCTCAAACCTAATTTCACCTACCACATGAGCAGTTCGAAAGTAAATTTGCCATCAGGGAGGATTAAGCTCTTCGGGGTCTCCTGATTCCTCTCCTTAGCTGGCAAAAGGGCAGGTTTTCCTCCACCAGATGAGCTTGAATCAGGCACAGGGAGAACAGGACCAAGGGTATCCTAGCTCCTATGCTGCCATTACAACCTCTGCTCTTCCAAGAGGTGAGGTTTACAGTTTTTGAACTCAGTCATGGTTTATGGAGCTTGATGTTTCAGCATTCTCTAAAGCTTTCTCTTCGGCTCATGTCATAGGCTTGTTCACAGCTTCTTCACACAGCAGTTTGGGTTGTATTGAGAACCTGCAGTGTTTCACAGGAAGAGGAAATGAGTTTTTGATGGTATGATATGGCTGTATAGATGACGTTTCAAAGAAAAAATTACTAATGGCCTTGAGGTCTCTGTAATGACTGAGGTACTGTTCTGGTGTAAAGCAACTAAGATTGTAAATCCTTGAGGGACAGAAATAATGTGGCTGAGAGCAAAATGAAAAAATGGTACAGAGATGTAACAAGACTTAGTATCTGGGCATTAATATAGCAGACACAATCCAATAAATATAAATTTTAAAAGTTGTGCACATGGGAAAAATAATTTAATCTTTACATGTGGAATGAGACACTCTGAGCTCATCATTACCACTCAGGAATGAAATCTTCGTGTTATAACAGGGTTTCTTTTTGAAATATCCTCTATACTCCTCTTAGTGATCAAAACAAAACACTAGTAATTATTATTAATAGAATAGAGAACAAAACAAAGAATATGTGATGGTAGTGTATACTGACTCTAAATAATGCTGTGTCCCTGTATAAATCTGGTTTGTGGTTTATCGTCCAGAATCATACAGCAAGATTCTGCACAGTTCATAGAATTGTAACATAGTTGTTAAGAAGCATTGAAAAGCTGCCTAAAGAAGCTGGAAGATAATTAAGTTTGGTCTTCAGCCCAGAAAAAGAGGTAGTTGAGGGGATGAAGAGAAATCTGGGACTTAGGTCAGCAAGGTTGCAAACAGCACAGAGTAGATCAGTTGTTCACTGTCTGTTCCAGCACAAAGCTGGAGAGAGTTGGACATTAGTGGCAGACAAGGTGGTCTTCAAGTAAAGGCAGAGATGTAGTGGAAATTCCTATAATAGGATACTAAAAGTTTATGTACATTCAAGGCACACCTGGACAAAGTCATTGGAGGAATTCCTCGGGATGCTTTAATTCAAATAAATCACCCATGGTTTAGAAGGACTTTGAGTTGAAATTTCTGAACTCCAGCAGAGTGCTTTGGGAGTATATCACATGCACTTTTATAATTTTTTTTTTGTTTTTTGGACATACAGTTCTGATCCCTACTAAAAACAAAGTTCTGGGCTGGCTGGACCTTTGGTCTGATACAAAATGGATGCTCTGTGTTATTAAATATCTGTAGATGGGAAGAAAGACTGAGGCTATAACAACTTGATTTCATTACCATGAAATAATAGAACACCAGGCTGGGGAAGGAAGGGGAGTGAAAAACACCCACTGAATTTTATTCTTCCTATATCCAGTGAAGATCTAGTCAATAGAGTCTATGGAGCTTGAGCTGTGATTCATCTGGTCAAAAATCATTGGCTGTTTTTAGAGAAAATGTGTTCCAAGTTCGACGGATTGACTTGCTCTGAGCTGATGTAAGATGAGAGTGATATGTTCAGACAGAGGAACTTATATTGTAGATGACTCAGTCAGTCAATTGAACTTTGAGACCTCCTAGACTGGCAAATTGAAAAGAACTGCGTGCCTAACATAACTGAGATAACTTGGTAGCATGACTATGTAACAACGTTCAAAAAATAGTGAATGCAATTTTGCTCAAGAGAACAAAAAGTATAATTGCACAGATGTCTGTCTTCTCTCCCAGACACCCAGAGCTCTGACAGTAAGAATAGAATCTAGTTAAACTTAACACTCTGAAAGCACAGAATTTTAGCTTATACTTGATACTATGATATGAGGTAACTTGAGTTTCAATAGTTAGAAACTTGGAGAGGATGGAAGGAGGGGTAGTAATAAAAGAAATCAAGGCCACTTAAACAAAGAAGGGAACTTTGGCTTTGTTATGCCTGTAACTTTAGGAGGATAATGTTAGTGTTGATGAAAAGCACTTACTATGTTGGAAAGAGGGGCTTGGTAATTGTTTCCCTTCCTGATGTTCAGGGATACAAAGACTAAGTGGCAGCTGTCTGAAAAATGTGTGAAATCCCACTGTTAAGGATTTTTCTCCCAGCAAACAGATGGATTTGACTACACAGTTTGGCAGCGCCTTGCTTTATATATAGTCAATCAGACTGGATGGAGACACTGAATACAGCATTTGCTTTTCATCCTCTGCAGCAAGATGGAGCAGCACCTTCAATTTTATGGAGCAACGCATTCCCCAAGGCTCTTTTCCTTAGGAAACATATCCAAAATGCAAATTTCACCCACCTATGGGTAGGCAGATATAATTAATATTACCTATTTTTCAAATTAAAATTCAAATCAAAGTAGAAATTTTTTCCAAGTAATAGCAGGCATCTTTTGGGAAAATAAAAGTGCACTGATGTTAGCTTTGATTTTGGGGAACCTTGTCTAAAAAAAAGGAGTGTCCAAACACAAAATAATGCATTTTTTTAAACTGGATTTAAACTTGATGAATCAAAATTATTTGAACACTATGTATAATGAGGAGTATTAGATTTGTGGTGATTCATTTGCAAAGGAAAATTAAAGCTGTGTTGCAAATTATATACTTTTTTTAAAGCGATAATATTACTCAACGTTTTTTGTCTTTAAAAATACATTGCAACAGAGATGAAAATATCATCTCTTTGCAGGTATTCTGTGGGTGTTCAGTTTAAGAGCTTTTGCTTAGAACAGTCACCAAACAAGAGCTGCAAACCAGGGAAAGATCTATTCTATTTGCCTGCCAATGTGATAATGTGCCTAAATCTAGATGGCCTTATTATCACAAGGGACCATATTTGGCCACAGGTACCTCTGTGTAACTTGTGAATCAAGTAAATGATTACAAACCAATTTGCATAATTTCCACAAGAATAAAATTTAGCCCATTATTTTAACAATAGAATAGAGGTTGGAAACAAGATAATGATATATTGAAGTAATAAATGCATGGAATTTTCTGTCTTCTCCATAACAAAGGTCTTTTAAACTGCTATTGATCTGCCATAACTTTCTTCCAGTCTTTCTCTCCTAAAGACAATATTCCAAATTCCAGCTGATCTCAGTTCTTGGTTTTTGCTTCTTGTCCTTTGGAGTCACTGCTGGTTTTCTGAACCCAGAACTTTTCGCTCTATAGTTTCTTTTTAACCTCACAACAGCTTTCAACACTGTATTTGCTCAAAAATCTATGATTTGGAGTTCTTATCTTGTTGGACATGGGGTGTGACAGCCCCAACTGTTTTGTGTTTTAATCTGTTTATGTGGGGATGTACAATGCAGCAAGAACACCATGTTGTCTCCAGGAGCATTGTATTGGTTGCACTCATAGTAAAGGTATGCAATACCTGCTGTATTCAGTCAAAAACTCCTTGATGTAACTTTCCATGAGAATAAAGTCCTATTGGGTATTGATGCTGCTGTGAACACTCAAAATATTTTTAATGTTATGCGCAAGCGTAACCTCCCACCACCACTGCCTCCATTGCCCTTATGTAATTCTGTAAAGGGACCATTAAAAAGCCATTAAGCTTGTTAGTTTGCAGAGCTTTCGGGGAATCTTGCTGCAAGTTTTGCTATTTCAACACTTACAGTCTTCTATTAAACATAGCAATCTTTAAGCTGTAAGGGTTTACTGGAATGGCCCATTAAGTGAGAGTTTTCTAGGGGGGATTATGTCTGGGAGAGGGAGAGGAGATCAGAGTAGTAATTATACAAATGGATTTTACTTTCTGCATTTTGTTTTTAAAGTAAAAGTGATTTCTGTTATCTCAAGAAGCCCAAAAGCAAAATGTTAAAGAGTAAATGGATGGTGTCATGATTAAAGTATTTATAAGGGATTCAGGAAACTAGTTTCAAGTATTCGACTTCAGATATCAGAGAAAAAAATCACTTAAGAACTGGTCTGGTAGTGCTGAATATCTAAAAAGTTATGTCTATTTAAACTGGAACTGTAGCTGTCAGGATCTTTTAGAATCAGGCATTTTTCACTTCTGTAGTACAGAGTTAATAATACTTCCTTTTTATCCTCCTGTCTATTTGGGTATTAATCTTTTTAGGGTAAGGTCAGTCTCATTTATGACCTCTAATTTCTCATATGGTTCTAAAAAAGTATTAATAAGGAAAAAAATATGCCTCTCTGGAGGATCTTTTCACTTGCTTAATTGGTATTCACATAGGAGGCTGTCCTAAAGAATCTCTGGATTCTCATTTCAACAGTGTATGCAGCTATGCTTGTTCTCTCTGACCAGTTAGTCTTGCATTTTTACATGAGCTCTTTCACTGGCAATCACAGCTCTTGCACTGCAGAAGGAGATTCATAAAGACTCATTGCAAGCTATTGTGAGGATAGATTGGTTCCCCCATATGAGGTCTAGCTTTTGAATTGTTTGTTATTTCTGGGAAGGCATCAAGTTCTTGAAATACCATTGAGCTGCTTATGGAAATATGTGGTACTTGACAGGAAAAGTAAGGTTTCACATACTTTCTGGTTGGAAAGTCATATCTATCTCTGACTTTAGTATGCATAAAAATCTGGATGATATTTTCCGACTTTTAAAATAAACACAATTGTTTGTATTTGGTGTTTTCAGATAGTTGAATGCTTCTCTCCTTCATAAAAGGAATTTGAATTTTGGTGTGAATATAGTCTTGGGGTCAGGGAGATGCCTTTTACTCACTTCATATCTGCGATCCATTCAGGTTTGGCTCAATTGTTAGCTGCCAAAAATCACTATTCTCCATCTGTGCTTTCCTCACTAGAGCTTGCTAAAGGCTGTCTGCAAAAATCCGTCAACATCCTATCAGTCCTGCCCCTGCACCAACCTAGCATCTTGTTTAAGTATGCCACAAGGATGAAGCTCCAGATGGGATCATGAAAAACTGGTTCCTTTCCAGCTGCTCTTTCCTCATTTAAACAATACTGTGGGTTCATACAAAAGGGAGACTGGGCTGATAATGACAAGAGCATAAGTTCAAGTTTTGCTTTTTTTCATTAACTTGCTTCAGCTAACTGTGTGCCTCTCTCACTTCTTAATATGCCTCTTCTAAAAGCTGCACAATCTGGAAAGTGATCTCTAATGTGGAGCAGCCAGGATGAAGCAATGCTGTTCTGTCAAAAGGATTCATCAAGTCTTGACGTAATTCTAGAGCTCTTTACTCTGTTCTCTATGTGGTGAGACAGCTCATGCATATATAACCTCAAGTGCAAATCTCAAAACTTCAGGTTTGATCATCTTATTAAAGGGCACTTTTATTTTTTTCCTAAGGCACCTAAGACAGACAGTGATTTATTATCTTTTCACATGCAATTGGTTGTAGGCAATTCAGAGGCCTGAAGAACACTTAAGGGAGGACAGATTTGTGCATGCAACTTTAATTTTCACGTGTACTGGCTGTTGAATGCTTGATGTTGAAAATGTGGTGGCACTGATTGGAAGTCTAACCTAAAATGTAATATATTCCAGGTTTGCCTATGCCTGCCACTGATTTTGAATAATGTACTCCTGAATGGTGTCCTCTACAAGGCAAGTGTGCATAGGTTGTCAACTGACAATAATTTTATAGCAGCACAGCCAACCATCAGACCAGGTTTGTTTAGCTGTAGTGAAGCTGAATGACCTTGAGGCAGGAAGGAGCTGAGGAAAATATTTATATGTTCAAAAGAATTCACACAATGACTCAGGAGTCAGCTCCATCCTTCTGCCTTTGCAATTCTGTGAGTATAATTCCTGCTTGTGTGTGACCTTGCATGTTGTTTTACACTTTATTCAGTAAAAAAAGAGGAAGCTACATTTTTTGTGGGAATGCTTACATTTCCCATAGCATTCTGTAGTGCACTGCACTGTGCTGGGAAATGATGGATCTCAGAAACTGCAGTAATGGGAGCTGACAGTGATGGATAGTGGGAAAACTAAGAACCTCAGGACTGATCAGAAGAGGGTGCTGTTATTCTGGGATGGTCTTGCATCACCCGTGCCAGAACACAGACAATGCCTCTGCGAGATTCTGGGGAATGCTGCCTTTCATCACAGATGTAATATTAAGGACTTGGCTATCGGTGGTAGTAATTAAGAGACAATAGCATTTCTCACAGTGAGACAAAGATTTCCTGAATAAACCTACATTTGGCCACTTCTGTGGATAGAAGCTCCCCTACCAAATCAAATTATGGAATTCCTCCCTTTCCTACCCTGCAGCAAACTATTGTGTATTGCTGCTCTACACTACTGAACAGCTGTTCTTGTTCATCCTACAGGCAATTGCATGTGAAAAGATAATAAATCACTGCTTTCCTAGTCTTGAAAACACGTATGCGTATTTCAGCTGTAGAAACCATGCTGGGTGAATCCATGCTGCTAAATAAAAGACCATGAGGGAGCAAAGACAGTCTTTTCCCCTTGGAGATTTATATCACTTGTTCTAAGTCTCACCAAGAAGCAAAGATGTCTTTGACTGCAGACTCCAGAGACTGCTCCTCCAAGGCAAGGAGGATGAAACTGCATCATGTTTGGTGCTCTCTGCCCAACATCTTCCTTCAATACTATCCCCACAGCCTTGGCACCTTCAATTAGCCACTGTCATGCAGTTTCCTAGAAGTCATCTTCTCTGCAATAAAAGTATTGTGCTGCTGGGCTGAGACAGACCTTGTGTTATTTCTGACATTCTGTACTGAAAAGCACATTGGATCATAATTATGCATGAGGGTTCTGCAGGTGCCACTGTAGCCCACTCTTGGCCCAGGGACAAGGACTGTGTGGTTTAGACACTTCCAGTCTGCTCCATAGGAAGGCAGTGAGTCAGTTTAGCACAGCCCTGTGACTGTGTAGCTACACCTACCCATCAGCTACTCCTATAACAGGCAGCAAAAGGACCCAATGATCACTCTGACTGAAACAGTCAAGCATAACTCACATCCATGCAGATACTTATCCAACAACTGCCCAACTGTTTTAGGAAGCAAATACTGTGTTAGAATCCCCTTACAGCAGTACTGTTAATCTGACTATATGGATAATTGTGGGGTAATCTCTGGAACCGAGCACTTTCTGTGATTTTGTAGAACAGATGAAAGCACAGGAGCCAATGTGTGTCAACATAGGGACTGTTCATATACATAGAATTATATCAGCAATGGATTTTTCAATTCTAGAAGTAATATATTTGAGAAAAAATAAGGATGAGATTTGCTATAGAAAAAAAAAAAGATTCAGTGTAATTCATACACCTATAATCTTTAATCAATAAAATGTGCAAGGCAATATTTTCTGACTCTGAAGCTTAGTGACACAGCTCAAATTGAACTGCACAATAAAATATCCTTATCCTTCCAAACACTGCTGAAATAGTCTTACCTGTGCCAGACTTGGATCTTGGCCCAATGTTTAATGTGAGTCTGCTTGTTCATCCTGTGCAAAGTTGGGCCAGGATGGATTAACAGTTTAGTAGGGTGAACAGTCAGGTCCTGTTGTATGGGCCATGGACCTTAGCCCTGGCCCTGTTTATTTTGCTAGTATAGGTGTAATTTTACATGTTTAATGATCTTAGCACAGGTCAGATTAAAAAAAAGAAATCTTTAGAAATGGTAACACAAACTTTATATTTTATGTTAATATTTTGTTCATATTTGAAGAGAAATACAAAATTATTTCATTAATGTGAATGTGGTATAATGTGTGGACTCATTGCTCATCTACTTTCCTGCGGCATAATCAGCAGAGGCTGGCACCTCAGGTATTTCAGAGTAAACAGTGGAAAGCCTTCCAGTAAAATGCTACCAGATCTTGGATAGGGTGAATTTGTCTGAAGTCTAGTCTTACAAGTATTTTGTCAGTTCTGAAAGTGTTGTGCTACTTTTTTTTTTTTTTTTTTTTTTGCGCTGCTCATTGACTGATCCAATATTTGTTATTACACTGCTACTTCTGTTATTTGTACATATTTTAATTTCTGTTTTAATTTTGCTAGACTCTTAGCTTCCTCTGGCAACCAGTTGTGCTTAATCCAGATGAAAACCTGGTTAGTTCGCTTTGTATTTTTGGGTTTTTTTTTCCTTAATGTGAAGCATGGCGACCCACTCAAATTCTCTCCAAAAAACTTTCACAGGAACATGTGAAAAATTTCACATGAACTAACTAGAAGTTTGGTTTCAAATTCTATTAAGTACCTATATGAAGAACTGAAAGTCAGCTCTGAGTCACTTTGTTTACCTTATGTCTTTTTCTGACTGCCCCTTGTAAAAGAAGTCACTGTATTAAAAATTTTCCATGCTACACTCCACTTAATTCCTCATGACTGTTGCTTGTATTTTGTTCACTGTGACTGGATTTAAGGTGAAAAAGCTTTGATTAGTTAATGTCTACTTATTGTCTCTGTAAGGAGATCCATGCTGGAATAATGGTTTCAAATGGTTTAGGCTTGAATTTGCTTCACAGTAACTTCTTGAGGAAGGCCAAACCTTCACTGTCACCTGGAAAAGTTTTGGACAATTCTAAAAGTAATTACTTGGCACAGTATTGAACGGCAGCCAAGCTGGAGGACACGAAGGATATCTCCAGACAGTGAGGCCAGAAGTCATGATTTAACCTTTTCTAGATGGAATATTTACCCTACGATTTTAATTTGGATTAGGAGTGCTGGTTCTCAGAAAGGAAGTCTGAAATAAGATTACACTTGGGTTAATGAAACAGAAGACTATTGTCCACAAGCAAACTACAGTGAGGCCAAATCATCTTCCTGAATACCCCACCCCATATGGTGTGGACAGAGGTTCTCACCACCAGCTGCCTCATTTGACAAACTCCTTCTGGTTTGTGCTGCGTTGATATTGTGGGAAATAGCCAATAATCACTGATTAATGATGACTGGAAAATCTCTGGGAAAGAAAAAAAAAAAAGGGTTTACTTGGTAATGCCATGAAAAAGCCCACAGAGAGTTAAATTTAATAGCAGTTATTTTAGACACCAAGTATTAGGAACTTGCCTGACAGGCATCTTCCAAACATCCCTGCTTTCTTGAGAACTCATATATGTGGCTATTGGTTTGTTTTACTGAAGAGACCAGACTATGAAGCTTCATGTCACTGAGGCAGCCAAGCAGGGAGATTGCCTCTAATCCAGAAATCCCTGGGCTTTCAGAAACTGCAGCCCAGGTTCAGTCTCTCAGAGTGGATTTTCTTTGTATTAAGAACCCTTGAACTATTCCTGTCACCAAGAATTTTTGGGATTTGTTCTGAATTAAAACTAAACTAAGTTTTGAATATCAGAATCTGATGATATAATTAAATCCTATGTGAAGCAGAACTGCCTTTCCTCTAGTAATTCTGATTTAAAAAGTGTTAATAGGAATAGTGATTTTAATTCAGGTCAGAGGCAGTTGTATTAGTAGGGCTGTGGAAAGAGTAATATCCCATCTATAGCAAGTTTTACTTGTGTTTCAGTTTCACAAGCATGATATTCACATACTATATTTGAAAGATTCCCACATCTCCAAAAGAATATAAAAATATCTGATAGTCAATTTAAGCTATTCTTTTCACATCTCCTCACAAACACGAGCTCTGCAAAGCCTTTTGTCTCAGCTGGAAGATGCTTCTGTTTGTTCTACCTCACGTCGAAGCTGATTGCCTCTCCAAAGTGTCTGATCTCTGTAGATTAGAAAAAAGAATAGATTTGAAAGATGCTTACAATTCATTTAATTTCAATTCCCTTACTTTCTTTCATCCAATATTCTTGATAAACAAATAAATTAGGTAATCATTTCAGTGACTGTATCATTTTCATTTTCTATTCAGTATGCACAAAAGCCAAAGTTATTTTATTTCAACACCACCTTCTTTTTTTTAATCACAAACTGTAGAGCGAGAAGATCTGTTCATGTCTTTTTTACGATCTGCATTTATTTCAGAAAACCTAGCTGCTTAAAAAGATATCACGATAGTATATTATTTTCTAAATATAGCTTCAAAAAATTTAGCTGACAAAATTAATTCCAGGCTTTGGAACATTCAGTTTTATGGCCAGGACAGTTTTCTGTTCTTTTCTGTACATTTTATGTCAATGAAATATAGGATTTGATTTAACCATGTTCAATCAAATGTTGGATTTTGATCAACACAGATTTCCAGGAGAGCTTATGTTCCCCCTAAGATCCATAATGGCTCAGGGTCCTTTCCAACCACTTTTGTGAGGCCAGAGAAAACAACCAAAGATAAATCAAAAGGCTGACTGGATGACTCTAATGCCATGTTACAATATTGATGCTGTCTGTGTCACAAAATGTTTCAGGCACTCCAATCATTAGCACAGGTCCATTATGGGAGGGATTCAAGCAAGCAGAAGGAAAGAAACAATACCTGCCTCAGAGAGCTGATAAATCTTCCTGTCTTCTTCCCACACATGCATTCTGATGTGGATTAAAATATGTGTTTATCTGACTCTTAATGATAGTAATGATCAATGACTGTAAATAACAGGTGCATTGTTTGTCACACACTTTAGATTTCTAAAATGTGAATTAAATCTCCCCTTTTTTTTCCAGAATTATCAATCAGAGAACAAAAAACACCCTCAAGCAATCCTTCCCCATTTTCTCTTCTTTGGAATTTAGTTAGATTTAGGGAGTTAAATCCATTCAGCTTTAAAAGAAGGAGAAAACAGAGGATTTGATTGTTCATGACATTTTGTTCAGAATCAATCATTGTCAGCTCAGGTTAGACTGATTTACTATGAGCCTGCCATAGAAAAGATTTGCCACAAATGGCAAGGCTCTGAGCTGTTTCCACCGCACTGAACATAATGATGGATTTATCATTGCAATCAAGATGGTAAAACAGCATGGTCCCCAGAGTGGTGCACCAGGCAAATTGATCACAACAGCCCTGAAGTTATATAAGGGCTTTGTTTATCTGGTCTCACCCTGCAAGAGTAGTAATCCAACTTAAGATAAGACACTCTGATCTTTACACAAGTTTGGACAGGTTTTATCTCCTAAACCAGTATGTAGTAGAATTGTCTCTGCAGAGGAGTAAAAGAACTACCCACTCAATTCAGATATGTATATTTTTTTAAAAATAAAAATTAGTACAAAATAAACAGAAATAATAAATACTACCATTATTAATATCATAATCTAACAGTAGTTACTTAATCTGTAAGTAAATGAATTTGCCATCATATTTTAGTGAGAAAATGAATCAAATGGGAAGACGAACATTTCTTCTAATGCATTGCCTTTTCATTACAGGCATTCTTTCTTAATTTTTTGAAGAACTGGCTATACCAAGCTTTCAGTTCCAAATAAATTAAGACTACAGGGAAATATTAACCTCTCTACAATAGCACACTGGCAGACCAGGTTTTTGTCTATGCAGGGAAATTAAGTCAGTTTTTAGCTTGCATTTCTGAATCCATGTTTGAAAAGGAAGAAAATATTGTTACTTGTCTTTGCTGGAAATTGAGTTTTGGTGAGAGGAAGTGATGCTGTAGGGGAAGGGATGAACCTCTGGAGTCTGTTAATAGGATATCATCTAGGGAAGCCTTTAGCCTGTGGCTCAGCCCTGAAGGCTACTTCTCATTTATCTGAAATCCATATAGATATAGATATAGATATAGATATAGATATAGATATAGATATAGATATAGATATATTAGATATAGCTATGGATACATCCTGAATAAGAACCTGAGAAAAGGATCTGCTCAGTGGGACAATGATATGTTTTTCCTAAGGACCAGAAAATTTGGTGGGGTCCTGCTAATTTGGTGGAGTCCTGCAGAAATACCAAATCTTCCAGAGACTGTTTTTTTTCCAAGTGGTGACAGACCCTTAAAAGTTTTCTTCAGAGACCTGGAGAAATTCTAATTTCATCCTTCATTCAGACAAGGAACGCAACTGGATTTTTATTTTCACATGAAACATGTCAGGTTGTCCTTTGGTACTGGACACAAAAATTGAATGAAGTCAGAATTTAGCATATTTGTAAAATAATAAAGAATTTGGGGGCATTCTATAGATTTAAAAGGGAGAATAAGGCTAGAGTCAGTTCTTGGAAAGAGCTGTGAAGGGCTATGGTATGCTGCCACACTGAAAATTTCTTAAATCACATTATAAGTTCTCAGGAGCAGGAATCTATTTTTCTATATATTTTACAGTATGTATATTGATAGGAGTAAATGAACACGGATTATTATCTCTATCTTAATTTGGAATATAATTTAAGTTGATTAAATAAATTTCTATTTTGAAGTAGGAATATATTTTTATAATGTTTGATTTCATAACTGGCAAAAAAATCCATTGCAAATTATTGATTCACTTTGGATACAAATAGAATATAAACCATAATTCATGGGCAATAAAGGTTACAAATTTGTTATTTGGATTTACAAATGTAGCAGCATATCACCTATAAAATAAAAAAGTTTAATTCAGAAACCTATTTTGTTCTTCAGGGATTCCTTTTGAGCACTAAGAGAAAGGCTGTTCTCTCTTTTCACCTAAATGTTCTCTTCAGAGCACTCTCACCCAGACGTTGGCAGCACTGTTTGACACAAAATGCATTAAGGTAAATTTATTGTCAGCTTAGCCTTCAGGGTGTGCAGATAGACATATAGTAGGAATATATGAAGTGGAAGTAAAATAGTTTTGCACTATTTTGATAAACTTTTTCTTGCTCAAAAGCAGTTTCTTAAAAAAGAAAGCCAAAATTTTAAGAATTTAATGTTTTTAACCCAAAATCCCCATTAGCAAGATAAAATAGAACAAGTCCATTTCTACATTAGGCTATTTTCACTTGGGAATTTTTCTCTTGCTTTAGCAAAATTATAAAAATTTATGTGTTCAAACTTGAACACATAAATCTTTGAAATCTTGAAACTTTTCAGAGAGCTGAATTTTATCACTTTCCCAGGAATCTAACAAAGAAAATGTGCTCCTTTTTTGATTTACAGAAAATAGAACAGATGAAGTATTTGATATTTTTATTTATTGGACATGTATTTGTGGAATCAATCATGTGTGGTCCTTGGAACTCTAAAATTTTGCCACAAATGATTTCAGAATTTATATAGAATCATGGAAACATAGAATGGTTTGAGTTGAAAGGACCCTCAAAGATCATCCAGCTCTAACCCCCTGCCACGGCCAAGGACACATTCCACTAGCCCAGGTTGCTCCAAGCTCCATTCAACCTGGCCTTGAACACTTCCAAGGATGGGGCATCCTCATCTTCTCTGGCCAACCTGTGCCAGTGCCTCACCACTCTCACAGAACCTCAGTTTTCCTGCGACAAACTTGGCTGGCCCAGTGTGATTAACTGCGCATATTGAGAAAGGAAAGGAAGAAAAAGTAAAAAACAAACAAAAAAACACATTTTGGATAAATGCCCAGTCCTTCACCTGCAACCAGACTTGACTCAATTATTCAAGTCATTGTTTTTCCTCCTCCTAAAAAATCATGTAATATTTGATATGTTAAATTAGGATGTAAGATTCTGGAGAAAAAAAAAAGAAAAAAAAACTATCACATTTCTGAGATCCCTCATGTAAATCAGTTTTTTCTCAAACTATCTTGTTCTTTTTTAATGTAGTGAAATTACTGCTACAGATCCTCTTCTGGATCGTTTGTCTCAGTGGTTTTGGCAAGACCTGTTTTGTGCAAAGGGGAGAACAAAGCTGACTTCTGGCATGGAAAAGCAAGAATGTGGTCACTAGGAGGTTACCGTCTGAAAGTTTGCTGGGACTGCTAAATACTAATGGTTTTACATCCCTTTATCCCCGTGCTGTCATGGATGAGCAGATCAATTATATAGCCATTATACCATATTTCTGGTATTTTCTTTATCAAACACAGCTGTTACTTTGAAGCTTCTTTTGTCCCTTATTTCTCTTTCTTTTTCTTGTCTCTCCTTTTTTGGAGGTTAATAGGATGTAGCTCATCAGTGATCTTGGGTCAAACCGTTAGGTCATCCCTATCTAGAAGGCATCAAATGAGTGAACTAGCTCTTGATACTGCCAACCATAGGTCAGTATGATTTTGTATTAACTTGAAGAAGGTCAAATGGTGTCTAAATTTGATAAATATCCCATTTCTTGAACTTCTGATGGAGAGCATAGGCAAGGTGAAAACTAATACAATTCTGGACTTGTACAACCACACCAATAGGTACTACAGCTTAATTTGCACAGGACATAATTTAAACTCAGCTTGTGCTCCAGCAACTAATTCCTGTATATCCCAATGAAGTTAAAATAACACCAAAGAGTATATTTGATATTTATCCTCTCTTTGTACAAAAACCTGTCGCTGAACAGCCTGATACTTGTAAGCAGCACTTCCATTTTAATCTTTCTCAGAGATTATTATCTCAAACTTTGACTTAATCCTTTTTCCTTCTTTTTCATTGATGGATTAATTATTAAAAAAATAAAAAGGGAAAACAGAGAAAAGTTGTTTGAATCCAACAAGGTAGAAAAATTTCATGACAGGTTTATCTCTGTGAGACTGGTCGAGCACACAAACATTTCTGGCATGAATATAGAAATATGAATATGAAGTTTTTCTGCTTGTGTTTTTCTGACCTGTTTTATGTATATATAGATCAGAGAAATGATTAAGATATACTATAGGTGTAGTGGAATTGAAAATAACAAAATCACTATGAAGTGTAGAGAAAAATAAGGCTGTGAATTGACAAGCACTTAGGAGAACACTGACAGAGGAAAAGAAAACCCAAAACAAGCAAGGAAAAAGAACAAAGACAAAATACTGCAACAGTAGAGTATCCCAAGGTCTGGATCTCAGCTGAAATGTGGGAAGTTTGTGACTTCTTGTGTTTTACAATTAGAACCATCTCACTAGAAATATGATAGCTCCCTAGGTGTCAACTGACTCTCTTAAAGTCTTCTTGTGAAGTTTTCTACAGCATTTTTTTCTACAAATGTGCTGCTAGTACAATGCTGCACCACAGAGGCTAGGCTAAAGCAACCAGAAAGCTTTGAATTCAGCAACGTCAAATATGTTTAGCATCTGGAGGAATGTTTTAAAGTAGCTCTGTTTTAATTTCCACATATATATATACATATATATATACACCTTTGGTTTGTAGGAAGAACCTTCATAGTATGTTAGGTAATCCTAGTTTACTGTGGTTTTTTTTTTCTCACAGCTGATGCATATGAGGGAAATAATTCTGGTTTTCCTCAAAGTTTGTAACTCAGAGATAACGTCAGTGAAGTGCCTGAAGGTTGCTGTCAGGACAGAACCTTTCATACAAACATTAAATCTCCTTGGGAAATGAAAATTCCAGGTTGTGAGACATGAAGTTTTATCTGCCAAAGATAAGAGAATGTCAGAAATATTTTGCGGGTATATTGGTTACACAGAAATTTATTTATTATGAATATTGATAATATTCACTACTAATTCCTCTTTCATTAGTTTGTTCTTAATTTGGCTATTTTTTACGATCTGCTTTCAAAATGAATGATAACATTTTCTTTTTAATGTAACACTCATGCATATACAAAGGCCACTTATAGTGATATTCAATCTCTGTGGGGTAATACTAAACCCTCAGCTGCAGAATTTCAGCTGCTGATAACAGTAGGCTTTGAAAAGTATGAAACTGGATGAAATCAGAAACATGATTATTGTTACTGATTATTACTATCATCTATGTATGCCCTGTGGCATATGAATACATATTGCTATCACAGGAGTTGTAGAAAATAACAGAAATAATGTGATTATGTCAATCAAAGTTTTGATGGGAAAGGGACCTACTGATTCATGTCTGTATTTTGTGGGTTTTATTTTTTAATTGAAAGGTGAATTTACATAAAATGGTCAAGTATGTGATTTCCATCAAAACACCATTTCATATGCTGATGCTTCTCTTTCACAGAAGGTATCTCCTGGCAGTAGTTCTGGATTTCAAAATCCTACATTACACGCTTCCACCAATGGGATGGGGAGACCTATGAGAAATTCTGAGGGGGCCATAGGTCATAATGGGTGACATACCTTACAAGGAAGTCTAAAGAACTCTGGTAGAAAATTAGAAAAGATACCTCAGTAGATCATCTCCCATGAAAAAAAACACAGTGGTGTCAAAATAGCTCATACTATGTGTGGAATAGGACTTTTTTCATCCATTCATATGAAAACCAAAATATTTCACCAAATGATCTTGTTATAAAAAAATTTGTAAGTATCTTTCTGTATATACATTTAAAATACCCAAACCAAAACATTTTGCATCCTATTATACTCCTCACATTGACTTACATGATTTTGGGAGAAAGTGAACACTCCAGTTCAATGTGTTAAATGCTATTTTCAGTATGAAATGGCCTGCAATTCACCAAACATGTATTTTGAAACGAATGGGTAGAATTTGCTACTTAATAAGAGAAAAATACATTCAGTAATGTAATTTATGGATATTTTTCTTCTGCTGTTCTCTGTTTTTCTGAGATTTTTTTTTTCTCAGCTGTTTGCTGTAAACACAAGCAGGGGAACTGAATTCTCAGGAGTCTCTCAGTGGTCTCTCTAGGCAGTCCCTTGAAGGATTTAACTGAAAAATTCCAGTTGGCCAATGCATTTCAGGTTACAAGAAAGCTGGGTGTTTTCAGGAACACAGACATTTTGACAGTTTTGGAACAGGTTGTCTAGTCCATAGAACTAATTTGTCTTCTATGGGTATTAAATAGAGCTGGAAAAAAGAATTGTCCGCCACTCCGGAAAGGCTAAAACATTACTTGCGTGATTTTGAAATTCTCTTTCCATTTCATAGCAAGCAAATCTTGGTAAGTTTGAGCTGACTTGAGACCGACCTTGCAACTCACAGGCTAGAACACAGCTATTTTGAGCACAGTTAAACCTACTGTTACAGTAAAATAGACAGCGAAAGCCCAAAAGTGACTCAGAGCAAAAGATAAGCACAGGAGAGCACTGCTTCATGGGCAGTTCTTCGACTTTTGAGGCTTTCTCTTTGAACTGTTTTAAAAAAACAAGAGAAAAGCCAAGCCAGACAGGATGCAAAAAGATAAAAAAAACCCCAAACTTATACAACAAGGACTGTAAGGACACTCAGCAATAAAAAATACTCAGCTTTTTGAAATTGAGATTTTTCCAGTGGATCAAATGTATAGTTTCTTTTCAGAATCACAGAATTACAGAATGGGTAGGGTTAAAAGAACTTGTGATCCTTCTGCTTCCAGCCCTAGCTTCCTCCTCAGGCTGAAACTACACTCCCTTCATGACATGAGTGGAATGGAATCAAAAAGTACTAGAAGCTCCACCCTTTTTCACTGTAATCATGACATCATCCTAGAGCATATTGCACATGATTGTGACCAGACAGTTCTTGAATATCTGCAGTGAGGGAGCACCACACCCTCCCTGGGCAATCTGTTCAAGTGTGCAGTTGTGCACAAAATAAAGTTATTCTTCGTATTCAGGTGAAACTTCCTGTGCATCAGGTTTTGCCCATTGCTTCTTGTGCCATTGCTAGGCACCACCAAGAAGAACCTGGATCAATCCTCTTGACATCCTCCCTTTAGAGACTTTCACATTATGCTGAGGTGCCTCTAAGCCATCTCTTCTTGCATGCACACGCCCAACCCTCTGCCTTTCCTTTAAGGGAAAGCTCCTGACCTTTCATCACTTTCATTGCCCTCCACTGGACCTGCTCTAGGAGCTCCATATCTCTCTTGTGGCAAGAAGCCCAGAACTGAACACAGCGCTCCTGGTGTGCCCCACCCGGGCTGAGTAGAGGGGCAGAATCAGCTCCCTGAACCTGCTGGCATTGCTTTTCCCAATGCATGCCAGAATATCTTTGGCCTTCCTGACCCTGGCTGGGTCAGGTACAGCTTGTTGTCCACCACAACACCCATATTCTTCTCCACAGAGGTGTTTTCCAGCAGGTTGAGCCCCAGTCTGTGCTGGTTCATTTTGGGGTATTCTTTTCCAGGTGCAGGACCCTGCATTTGCCCTTGCTGAACTTCAGACAATTCTTCTCTGCACGTCCTTCCAACCTGTCAAAGTCCTTCTGAAGGGCTGCATAGCTCTCTGGGGTATGGGCCACTCCTCCCAGCTTTGTGTCATCAGTGAACCTGCTGAGCAGGTGAAGCACATCATGTCATGTTGAACATGCCCTGTGATACCTGCATGTGAATGTGCACTCATACATGCTACCTGATATTGTGTACTAAGTACAAAAGTTAATTTTTGTAAGTGTTTTAATGAATTGCTGTCATGGGAATTAACAACATGATATAAGTACGTGTTTAAATCTACTCTTGTTAATCAAAGCACTTAACTCTACATACACCTGTACCTCAAGCAAATTTTAAGCAAATTAAGCAGGATTTATGCAAATTAATATCACCAGGGTCCAGAACTACCAATCAAGCACCTGTGGTGAGGCAGTATAACACACCCCAGATGGGACCTTGACCTAACATGAGTATGTATCTCCTGACACCTGAGATAGCTTGTTTACTAGTAACTCTGATATCTTTCCATAAAACATCATTGTATCAAGAAAATTTATACTACATCCTTCACTTAGTCTGTTCCTTAAATACAACTGGAATCACGTTAACACTTTCTGAAATGATTCATTCCCAGGTCAAATTGAGTACCTAGATTCTTTACTTTACATTCACTCACCTGAATTTGGTAAATCAAGGTATAGGATTGCATCAGATCCCATCAGTTATTTTGCAGAGGGGGAAAAAAGTGTATAGCTAAATTAAAACCTTATATATTATTAATTGCTTTTAAACTCCTGGAAGGTAATAGGAGGGGAACATCTTTTGCTTTTGGTTGCTAGATTTTAATTTTTGCTGCAATGTAGACAAAGCACTGTCTACATTGCAAGACAAACCAGGCAGCTTCAAGAATGTTTTTTGTTGGGACTGCCAGTGGTATGTTGAGTTAGTCTGCTAGTTATTACTCTGCAGTGTGCCTCTAGGATAAATTTTCTTAATCATTAAAATAACACATCTCACCGCTAGTCTGAGCTTTGCTGAATTCCACCTTCTGTTCTTGCTTTGTCTGCTCTATTAAAAGCCTTGTAGTACCACTGCTTTAGCCATTTCTCAAATTTTTATGAGCTAAGATTCAAAAGAAGACATCTGGGCCAATAATAGTTTTACAAAGTCATTCAGCCAGACCTTGGTAATGTATGCAAAGTCAGGAACCTCATCAACAATCGCACTATGGATGGCAATAACCTTTTTAGGCATTGACTTAACAATTTAATAGCATGAATCAACATGTTGAGTCTTTGTCAACCAACAACATGTGCACTGAATAGGAGATGCCAGGAAAGTCTAGTGATGCTGGCTTTATATACCTCACAGTTTGCTCAGGACCTTACTCTCCCTGTTGTGGTTCTATTTCCCACTCTTTGTTTGTAAAGAGCAACATGCTCCCTCCTGGAAAGGAATAAAGAAGTAGTTTCACCAAATTCTCATGACCTCATCAGCTCACAGAATGGCTGCAAAGGCTTCAATGGATTTTTGATTACAGCTTATTTGCAGTAGGTGTGAATGCCTGTGCTGAATGGTTGCTACAGAGTCTAAGACACGTTTGTTCTTTTCTGTTATGGTTTAAACCTTTGCAGGGTAAGGTGAGATATGTTTTATGAAATTATTAGGGTTAGGCAATGCTGGAGTGTTTACTCCTCTTTTTTTTGGGGCTATGAGAGACAAAAAACAACAAATTTCCCTTGTCTTTACAAAGCAACATGTATATTACAGCACACCAACATTTTAACATTTTAAGAATTTTTTCTTAAATTAAGTAGAGTGATCCATTGCTCTGATACAATATAAGAACTATGTTCATTCCCTGAAGTGAACAAAACAAAATGGACAATAAATTAAAATCACCCAGCTATAACTGTGTTCTCTCTATCAGTCTTGTTTTACAGACAGTCTTGTAAAATGTTCTGCTACATGACTTAGCAAATAAATCTAAACAGTAGTTTGTAATTTTCGGAACCCCTAATGTGAAGCCGCACTTAAATTAGCTGTCACTTGAAATTTCAAGCAGTAGTAATGGGTTTATTCAAGATGCAGAGGGAGAGGAGAAAGTAGGTAGAGTTGCTGTGATATAGACATCTGATTAATAATGCTTTTTAATGCCTGCTGCAATCACTCACCTTCAGGGAGAGAGTGGTGTGAGAGACTGTATTCTGAAACACTTGTTAGCTATTACAGAACCTATTTAGTAGCAGATCTGCTCTTGAAAATCTATGAAGGACAAATTTTAATTCATACACGAAAGGTCTTTTCTTTAATTCTCTGTTTCATCCTTCTTCCTATGACATGGATATTATTTAGATATTATTCATAGAACTTACAAAAACTTTTAGGATTTTATAAAATACATATTGAGTAGTTCTGAGGAGATCTCAGAGAAAAGTAAAAAATTCTCATTTTAATTCATTCATTAATTTGCTACACTTAAAAAAATAGAATTACTATGTATAACTTAAGAACAAAACTGAAAAGTTACTGGATTTTTTTAGACTCATTTATTTTCACATTTTCTTTCCAAACAGATGTTTTCATCTACTAGAATTCAGAGTGAGACATTAGCCTTAAAATGAGCTTTGGAGAAAACATTCATGAAGATTTGTTTCAAGATAACAGTAACAAGGACATAACATTCAGACTGCTTAAGAGCCTTCCCAGCAAAGCCAGCCTATGCAAACCGTTTGGGACCACACACACAATGTGAATGAATCAACATCCAGGCAAGTTTCAGCTCCTCTCACACATAGAAGTTGGATTTGGAATGTAACTATTGATAAAGGACACCAGTTGAGTTTCTATGCATCCTTTTAGTGTAATCCCTTAATGCTGACAGGAATTTCTTGGAGTCTGATAAAGGGGAAATGGCAAGTCCTGCACCTCAGAATCACAGAATCATCTAGATTGGAAAAGATCTCCAAGGTCATCAAGTCCAGCCCTTGACTGATCAACTCGTCAACTAGACCATGGCACTAAGTGAAATATCCAGTCATTTCTGGATCTCCTCCAGGGATGGTGACTCCATCACCTCCCTGGGGAGCCCATTCCAATGTTTAATGTCATTTTCTGTGAAAAATTTCCTCCTCATGTCCAACCTGAACCTCCCCTAGAGCAGCTTGTGACCATGTCCTCTTGTCCTGCCACTAGTTGCCAGGGAGGAAACACCAAACCTCACCTAGCTACAAACTCCTTTTAGGGAGTTGTAGGGAGTGATAAGACCACCTCAGAGCCTCCTTGCTTCCAGGCAGAGCAGCATCAGCTGCCTCAGCTGCTCCACATATGACTTGGTCTCTAGATCCTCCACCAGCTCTGTTGTCCTCCTCTGAACACTCTGCAGACCCTCAATGTCTTCCTTGTAATGAGGGGCCCAGAACTAGAAACAGGGCTTGAGGTGTGGCTGCACCTGTGCTGAATACAGAGGCATCTGTGGATGAATATTTGCATACACCAAGAAAGACTGGAAAAGTGTCTTTGTAGGAAGATGTCTTTGCAGGAAAGACCACAGCTTCCTGGGAGATTGCATACACCAAGAAAGACTGGAAAAGTGTCTTTGCAGGAAGATGTCTTTGCAGGAAAGACCACAGCTTCCTGGGTGGTCCAAGCTGACTCAGAGCCAGTAGTGTGCTTCTGTGGCCAATGTGGCCAGCAGTGTAATGGTCTGCATTAGGGGACCATCACCAGCATGTCCAAGGAGGTGATTCTTATTCTGTACTGAACACTGGGGAGGCAGCACCTTGTACTCCCTGATGGACCTATTGGAACAAGTGCAGAGCAGGACCATGAAAATGGTTAGGGGACTGGAACACCTAAGGTGCAAGGAGAGCTGAGAGGCATGTGGCTGTAAACCTGGAATAGAGAAATCCAAGGGGTTTTATCAATAATCTTCTTAATGTGTGCAAATAGCTGACGAGCAAAGAAGGTGAAAGAAGGTGGAGCCAGACTTTTCTTAGTGGTGCTTAAATAAAAGACAAGAGACAATGGAGCACAAAATGAAATAAAGAATCTTTGTCTAAACATAAGATTTTTTTTTCCACTGTGCAGGTGGTTGAGCATGCAAAAGGTTTCTCAGAGATGCTGTGGAATCTTCATCCTTGAAGACATTAAAAATGACCACTGACCACATCCTCAGTGTGTGTATCTGCCTACTGAAAGAAGACTCTTCCATTCAGCATGGAAGGCAGCAAGAATAGCAGCCACATCTGCCAGGAAAGGAAAGAAAGAACCTTTCCTGTTATAATGTTATCTCCCATTATAAAAGATCTGGCTATTCTTAAAAGAAAATTCAGTCACAGTGAAAAATGAATCTGTTGAACTGAATGAGACCATGCTTGAAGGAAGAGGAGGAAAACAAAAGAGTCTGAGTTTAGTATTCATCTAGTGAAGGAATAGCATATGACACCAGAGTTAAGAGATAAATAGTGCTTTGGAGAAATAAGAATGACTCATACCTAGAACGCAATAGCACATAAAATATTTTGCAATCAGAGAGTAGGCTAGAAGACCCTTGCTTAAAAGATTTACTTGGAGCAACAATGGCATTTTTAAAAATCAAAGTCTTCTTACAGGTAATTCAAAAACAGAAAGGGAGGCTAAATTTATCAAATAAATTGTTTGCTGCAAATAGTTCTCCCAGTTCTTTCATCTGTACTTAATTGGCTATCAATAATGCATGGAAATGCTGAGACACTAAAGAATCATGTAACAGGCATTCCATTATGTAATTAAGGATCATTAACTATATTAATGACTTTTCTAATTCTTATATTGTTAACCAATGAGTAATGCTTTATGTCACGAATATACTTGCAAACTTCTCTGCACCAGTGAAAAAGATACATCTTGCTTATCAAACTTCTGCAGGTAATTCACATAAGAGATTTGGTTTGAATAAATCTTGAGGAAGCTCAAACAAAAAGCAGATGACTAGATCATACTGCACTAGGGGATTAAGAAAAATATAGATTGGCAAACCTAATATTTCTAGATAGTGACTAGAAAGCTTTTAGTGGTTCAAGGGGGAAAATGTGGCTATATATGTGTATGGGCAGAATACATATGAGATGATAAACCTGCTGCAGAAGAACTGTGGGACTGCCAATGTGAAAATTGCAGATTTTAGCATCTGCCATGTGAAAGTGCTGGTCACATGAGTTAAATCTGTCAAAGTCTCACACACTTGTGTTGTTTGCTATACATATTCTATCAAGAATATCTAGGGAAGTTATGATGCCTTATCCCTGGAAATGTTCGAGGCCAGATTGGATGGGGCTTTGAGTAACCTGGTCTAGGCATCCCTGCCCATGGCAGGGGGCTTGGAACAAGGTGACCTTTAAGGTCTCTTTCAACCTGTGGACTATAGAATTTTTTCTGAGGAGGACTGGGTCCTGAGAAGCACAGACACCTGAATTCATGGGATGTAACACTAGGCTGCGTGTTGAATCTGAAGGTTCAATCTTTTGGCTCTGCTAAGGAGAAACTCCTTAACACAGAAATGGGTAAACATAAAGAATTTTCTTTGCCTAATAATAAGAATTTTTAATCTATTAATGCTCAAGTTATTTACAAAGGAAGATAAATATTTCTGTTTTATAGCTTGAGATGCAGATACCAGTGAGCTGAAATGTTTTGTCAATTGTCAGTAGGGTGGACCTAAAAAAAAAAAGCATCACAACAAAATCCCATAACCCAGTACCAAATTTGCAGCTTTGGAATTATTTTTGCTTAATATACTTCTGTTTTTACACCTAAACAAATACATAACTGGATAATGTTACAACACTTTTGCAATGTGCTTATCAAGCGTATTTCTAGTATTTTTTTTGTTAATGATTACCTTATAGAAAGAATGGTGAGCTTAGGATTTTGTTTTTTGGTTTTTTTTTAAGAAAAAAAGGTAATTTTATCATCTCCTTCAGCCATTGCCCTGTGTTATTTGTTTATCAGGTCTTATATTTTCTTAGTGACTGAACTTACAATCCTTTTGTCTGAGACGAGAGATTTCACTAAACATGTGTTCTGCTAATATAACAGTTTTGTGGATCTGGGTTGGTTTTTTCAGCTTTCAATACTGTGTTTCAAAGCAATATCAGTGTTACAGAATTACTTTTCGTTGTTTGCAGCTCGTGTGTAATTAATTTCTAACCAGTGAATGACCCAGAGTTAGATGTTAGCTCTGTGAGTTTCATTTTTTGTAGGAATTGCTCAGATACTACAAATTTTTCTTAAGATTGTGGCAGTGAGCAAATCATGCAAAGATGAGGTCATATTTCAGAAAAGTGCTTAAATATGTGCTTATTACAAACATGCATAGATCCCCTTGGCTGTACCTTTACACGTGTCTGTGTTGACACATATTTCATTATTTTT
The DNA here is from genome assembly GCF_000277835.1 of Geospiza fortis. NCBI lineage: Eukaryota > Metazoa > Chordata > Aves > Passeriformes > Thraupidae > Geospiza > Geospiza fortis. Next base: position 84,027 of record NW_005054318.1, read on the forward strand.
CTTTAACAGTGGCATTTTCATGGGAAATCTTGTTTGTTATTTTTAAATGTGAATCAAATATCTAACTCCTACGGTCCATGTGAAAAGAAACTCTCCAGTCTATACATTGCCAATACAACATTTTTAAAGTTTTATTGAAAAAGTTAGATGGTCCTGTTCAAAAATATTTCTGAATTTGCAGTAGTGGACCTTTCAAATCAAGCCCAAGAAGGATTTTACGTATCAAATACTGCTGTGACTCTCTGAACTCTTGTTGGTGCTGTTGGTTGTGGTGTTTTCTAGATGTGGTGGAGCAGTGGTATGTATATTTCCCTCCATCAGGAATGTGCTTATCACTCTCTTCAACATTAGAAGTGTTTTCTCCTCTGACTTAAGGAAATAGTTGTGATAACAAGAAAAGATGCTTTCTATGTGTTACAAGTGAAAGCCATATTGCAGAGGTGCTTCTGTATTTTCACTGATCACTTGCTGTATGTTTCTCTGACCCATGGAAAAGTGAATCTGCCTTAAAAAATGTTGTGTACTGGAACAAACTGCATTGCGGCTTTCAGATTGTTTTCTTTAACATTCTCTTTAGCTTAAAATATTTTTAAGACCTCTGACAGCAATGTCATCTGTGTGTATCATCCTGATGAACTATGTCTGAAAAAGTTAATAATATTCTAACATCAGTGTGAGTATCCACCCGAGGGTTGTGGGAAAAGGTAAGGTTCATTTGGACAACGTTATGCTGGATAAGGAATTCAAAGACTGCCAGTAAAGGAATTACTTTAATTCTGATTATAGTGAAACAATATAGGGGTAGGACACAAAAAACAAATAGCTGCTTTGTTTACAATTTCATTGAAAGCAAGACACAAAACACAGCTTTTCATGCCACTAACCCTTTGAGCATGAAAAGCTTGAACAGTGAGACAAGATTTAGCATCAGCTCTTTTCAAATAGACTTGACTGAGTTTATTTCCAATATAGCTGGAGCTGATCATTCTTTCACTGGCTACTTTAATAAAAGACAAGACATTTTAAACTGGCATGATCTGATTTTTCCTGAGTTTCATTACCACCAAATCTTTGATACCAGAAAGCAAGTAACCCTTCAGAAAGGAGTGGAAAGATATAGAGTTGTAGATATAGGGTCCTCTTAAAGCAAGGGCCAAAGATCAGAAATATCTTGCAGGCTTGGGAAATAAGTGCTCATAAAGAGCCACAGCTGCTTTTGATGAAATTACTGAAAGTTGGTGCACAGATGAACAAGAAAACAGATTTTCCATTAATGATGTCCCTAGATTCTCAAGTCTGGCAGGTAGCAAGATTCTTCCTTAGTTTCAAAAGATATCTCACATCCAGGTGCTGAAACACATTTTTTAAAGCCCTGGAAAAAAGAGTTTAAAAATTCAGCATCAAAAAAGCACCTGTAAATCCTCCACAGACTTTTCATTCTCAAATACAGCACAAGAGCATTCACCTAATGCAGAGCCTAGCTTTTCATGTGTAGCTCAGAGTGCTTGTAAGTGTGTAACAACCTGGAAGCAGTCATATAAGATCTCAAAGGTCTAACATCTACATCAGCTGGATACTTTTGGACTTGGAAACTATGTAAGATGGCAAATATTCCTAAAGAAAACAGCTATGCTTGAAGAAGTACATAGAAAAATGCATACTGAATTCTTTCAAATACGGCATCTGGTTGACTTGTTGAGAAAGACCCTGCGGACTGAAGTTTTTTCCAAAGTATATTTTATTTTATCTTAGTAGTCCTTATTGAAAGAAATTTTTCTAATGTGATTCTTCAATTACAGTTTAAGGAAAGCAGAAAAAAAGTATTGTAACATTCTTGCTACAGGAATGTAAAGCAGACAGAACTGAGCTCATCCATGTCCTTACTTAGCTTAAAAGCTATTTAAAAAAGAATGGGATTCATTTAGCTAAACTGCTTAAATGATATCTGGGGTAATTTTAGAGTCCCTCAAGTACTCAGTTTGACCTTTAGAAGAATGTAGGTTTATCTACAGTGGTGTGTCATATCTGCCATTACAGGGTAGATATATAGGACAGCTTAAGGTATCTCAAAAGTCTGTGTTTGGGTAAATTACCCTATCCTTCTCCTGAAAGATAGTCAGCTAAGTTTGCCAAAGTTTGTTTAAGATTTTGATATGCTGAACAAATTTATTTTGTGTAGCCTTATGCATCGAATGTTTTCCTGAAGCACTGACCTTATCAGGTCTGTGTTGATGCAATTCCTTTGCAGCCGTGCTATAAATCTAGTGGATTGCACAATATTCAAAACATTGTGTGTAAACTGCCCAGCTGGCACGTTCATGCCCAGTTGGTTTTGAATTCCTTGAAGGGATTTACCTCACTGTTCAAAAGTTATATATGCTTGCATATGCTTATATTTCTGTCTGGAGATTTTGGGCCTGGGAGAACAAAAGATGGATCTTACTGGTAATAGCTGAAGCAAGAAAGACTCTCAGTGTCTTGGCTTTATCCAAGGCATTGATCAGTAAGCAGCAGGAGTCCCTGTACTCACATCCTTAGTTTTATTTTGCTGATGACATGGTTGTAGAAACTCTTTTTCATGTTCCTGAAATTCCTATCTGGATTAATTTCCAGCTGAACTTTAGCTCTTCTAACTGCATCCATGCACACTTGAGAAATGCCTCTGTACTTCTGGGCAACCTTCCTCTGTTCCCGCTTTTGTACAGCACCACCGCAGGTGTTTACTTCAGGTCAGAGTTGCCTGTTCATCTAAACAGCCTTCTGTTTTGCCTGGCCTTTCTAACACATAAACCTTTATCTCATAGAAACTCAGAATGGGTCAGGATGGAAGGGACAACAGCGGGTCATCTGGCTCAAGCAGGGTCAACCCAGAGCACAGGGCAGAGGATTTTGTTCAGTGAGGGAGACTCCACACCTCTTCATGATCTGTTCCAGGGCCTGGTCACCCACACAGAAAGGAATTGAAAAATGCAACCTATTCTGCCTACTCATTAACTAGATTTATCCAAAATATAACACATGAAGCCTGTACAGACTAGTGTGGTATATTTATAGTCAAATAATCAAGAATCAACATCTTTATTTGATACTTATAATTCTTCTATTCACATAGTTATATTAGTGCTATAAAGTTTCTGTCAAAATAAAGCCACTTTTAGAATTTTTTGCCTACGACAATCTTTTTCTACAACAAGAAAGGGTATTTTTGTTAAAGAGACTGCAATGGAATAATTAGTGCCTCCTTACCTTGTGTATTGCTCTCTCTATGCAGGAGTTACACACAATTTAAAACATCAATAAGAAGTAAATTGTTGCAAATTACCATTCTTTCCTCAGTATCCAATAATTTGCTAGAACCAATAACAATGGTGTCAGAATGTAACCTTGGATCAGTCCTGTTCTTTAGTGAACCATTAATTGTTCGCACAATACTAATCCTTTAAGAATACTCAACAAGCCCATGCTAACTCCTTGAGCTATTTTCTTACCTCTGTTTATAGACCTGAGTGTTCTATTTCTCTTGGTGTAAATGCTCCTCAACATCAAGCAAAAGTGAAATAAAAGAAAAGCAAATGTAGCCAACTAAAAAAGCTTGAGCTAAGTGAGCTATTATCACTGAATTGATATAAAATTGACTATTCTGCTGATGAAATTCTCTTTCAGTGCTACTGCCATCCTAAAATCAGTGAAATGAGAACTCCAAAATTTGGGTCAAATGCACATATGTGCATTTTTCTGAGTCTTTGGTTGATATATCCTTAAGTATATGTCTTCTTCCAAGACTAAGCAAACTATTTTTGGAGACAAACTGATTTCTCAGATCCAGGAATACATGTGGCCTGCTCAAAAGTAGGTAGGAGGAAGAATTAGCAACTACATCTTTTCTTTCCAATTAAATGTAGTAACTAACCACAGAGCCAGAAACAGCATCTCCCTGTATTGTTCTGAACCATGAAGGAGATCTGAGATGTCTTCAGTGCTCTTGCATTTGCTGTGAGCTGTACACACGCACTCAGACAGCTGCTGTGAAGCTGCCAATATGCAGTAGTAGCATCTTACCCTGCAGTAACTCATTTGTGTTTTGAAGCCAAGAGTCAACAGACTTAAATCAAGCTGTTCTGCCTGTAAATTGAGAATCCCACCTGCTGAATGTGACACCCCCAGCTGGTGATGTGTAGCCCACTTCACAGGAAAGAGGTGAAGTGCTCTGCCAGATAAGTTGTGATTTGTTGCCTTCTTTACTGTTGTCTCATGCTCATTTCACAACAAAAGTATGGTCTTGAAGGATGAAGAGAATGGGAAGGTGTTTCCGACTTCCACTCACGTCAGGACAAACTTTTCCATGGCATGGTCATACTGTGGACAGAGTTTTTTGTTTTTAAGAAGTGGCATTTGAGAAAGAAAAAATGAAATAGAGATTAAGAAACATAATGAAAAATATTGGTTTGGATTGAAAGGGACCTTAAATATCACCCAGTTCCAGCTCCCCTGCCATGGGCAGGTATATATTTCACTAGACCAGAATGCTCAAAGCCTCATCCAGCCTGTCCTTGAACACTTCCAGGGATGGGACATCCACAGCTTCCCTGAGCAACATTCCATTAAGTATATATTATCTCTTTTTCCTGGTTCTAGCCAGGACAGGGAGGGTGACAGACAGAATCCTGAGGTTATTAAATACCACCTCACACCATGCAGAGAGGGGATGGAGGGGTGGGCTTTTTTTCCCTGGCTCATGATGCTGGTTGTTTCAGGGAGAACACAAAACTGGAGAGTACTATACAAAGCACAACACTCACAAAGAAGCATTTGGCTGGTGAGCTGCAGTTCTGAGGAAATTAATGTAATTCTGTACTTGCACAGGTCTCATCATCCCTTTAGTAAAGAGAGAGTACCATGCCCTACTAGTCCCAAAGGAAAAGTGGTTATCTTTCTATCACAGAGGTTTGTATTCCTTTGGAATAATTTTCACATTCTTGACTGACAAATAAACCCTTCCTAATGTGGGAGAAGGTGGTAAGTGAGGAAGAAAGCCATAGTGAAAGGCGAGTTCTACATAAGAATGGTTCTGCTTTTTAAATTGTGTGTAAATTAACATTGTAAATGTCATGATGAACACCCCTTTTTTTTTGGAAGAATGCTATTCACTGGTGTTCTGGAAGATGAATCTCATGCCTTGATTTTAAACATCATGTTGTTATCATGGAATAAGTAGATTTTATTTTGTAATTGAAAGTAATGATAGAACTCCAACTTCACACTTAAAAAAAAGAATTTCACAGAACAGAATAAAATTGCTAAATGGACAGTAGAATTAAAAGTACTTCAAGACTGAATTTATAAGCCTTGCCAAATTTTTTCCAAATTCAGATTCAGTACTATGGCTTTCAGTTTTTTTGCTAATGATAACTGTGCTATTCTATGAACTGTAAAAGCACTTGCAAGTGAAACAGCTGACTGCACTGTCAGACCAAGGCAATGTTTCCACCAAACCTTGAAAATCTGTACTGACAGAAGTCTACTAAGCTAAAAAAGTCTTCTCAAATACATCTTTGATGCCATTGCATACAGACAGCAAGCAGTACAGGGATTTTTGCAGTAGAATATGTGGGAGTTTCGTGAACAATAGGCTGAAGGTGAGTCAGAAATTAGTGGCCTTGCAGCAGGGAAGACCAACCGCATATGGGGTTGTAATAGCAAGGGTGCACTCATCAGTTTGGGAAGTGTTTTTCCCCCTCTCTTTGGTACCTGGGAAGTGTTTACAGTATTGTGCTTGGTTTTGGTCTCCCCGGCACAGGAAAGACCTTGGCATTCCAGAATGAGTCCAGAAGGGACACCAAATAGGTTAGGAGGCTGGAGCACATTATGTCTGAATGATGGAAATCTGGGAGAGGCTTTGTATTTAATATGAAGGTGGTCACAGTTTTCCCAGAGAAGCATCTCAGTCCTTGGAGATATTAAACACCTAATTTTATAACGCTGTAAACAATCTGATATAGTACAAAACTGGCCCCACTTTGAGTTGGGGAATAGAATAAAAAGGCCTTTTTTAATCTAAATTATTATGTGATTCTCTTTATCCATATTGTTACAGTTAGGAAGAGCCCTGAATTTGAAGAAATACATACCATGAAGGTGGCAACACATGGTTTTGAAACCTTTTCCAGGAAAAAGTATAGCGAAGCAGATAAGCGTAAAGCCTTCCTCAACAGGAGAGCAAAGAGAACACAAGCCAGTAGACCATATGCATAAAAGGAAACCTATGATCCATACTGCCCATGAATGAATCAGTAACAATTCCTAACTTAAGCTACCTGCCAACTGAGATTTACAGCACAATGTGAAGGGGTAAACAGCACAACGTTTTTAAAAGTAGTTGAATGACTAGCAAAGAAATCCATAACTTGTTTAAGAAGTTTGAATCATGAAATATTAGATTAACTCAAATGCATAGGAGTATACTGACACAGATACTTCCATGAAAAGACTACCAGTGTTGACAGAGTAGTGGGAAAGAGAAAGTGTCATCCAATGCAATACTTGTTGAGATCATTGATCATTCAGAAGCCTTGAGAACAAAATCACTGTGAGCACTGCTACAACAAAATACTCATTTAGTGACTAAAAATGAACTTAATCATGTACAAGAGTAAAATTCTGATGTTTAGCCATTCTATATGATGAAGTGAAACTAATCATCATCAGCTACTGCCTACTAAACTTGGATGGTTCTCTGTGGAAGAGAATTCTGGAGTCTGAGCTTCATGAAAAAGTTCAAGTGCTCTTGATAGGTAAATCAGTCCTGTTGACCACCTCTATGACAAAAAATTTCTTGTACATCTGGTTTTCTCAACATCTTCAAGAAGCTGTCTTCTTTCCACTTGCTATTCTGGAAGAGCAAGGCAACGATATGATGTTACCTACAAGGCAGAGGGATTTCAGGGCAAAACAGATTGATTTTCAGAAATAAATGTTCTTCCAGAAGCACAGAGTTTACAAGAATTCTGCTTTTAGTTATAGTCTCAGGGATCAGGGTCCCCACCTTCAGAGATGTTATCAGGAAAGATGTTGCCATCTATTTAATTGCACTGAAAAGGAAGTTTGGGTTTGGTTTTGTTTGTTTTGTTGCCTTATTTAAAATATATGGAATGCTTATGCAGTTAGACGTGAAATCTGTACTTTTCCAAAGCTGCGCCTTCATATAATTTGTAAGTAAATCTCCTCAATAACTGTAGTCTTCCAATGTCATATCTTAGCAGTGAGGTCTGGATGAGTTTGAGGGAAGAGTTTATTGAAATATGTACTAAATTACTACTACTTTCATTACTTCTTATCTCACCATGCCCTGAGCAAAGCTGACTCTTTAGCAATGAAATCGAAGCACAGGACTTGGTTTGTAAGTGTCAGTGTTTTACCATTATGCCTTAGAGCTGTCAAGAGAGGCAGGCACAAGCCTCTCAAAAATAAGCTAGGCATGACTGCACATTTTCCTCATTTTTAATAGGAATAGCATATTCACCATCTAAAAGTGTTCCTTTTCAGCATTTTTTATTTATTTTTAAATGATCTTTCATGGCTTTTTCTCAGTGGAAGCTCACAATTATCAGATTACAAATGAGACAGTGCTAACAGTTTTCAAAAGTGAAGGTTGGTAACAGAAACAGAGACTCTGTAGAGTACCACAAAAAATTCATCAAAACTACTCATTCTGCCCCAGAAGAGGGTTGAGCTATCTTAGTTTCACAATTTCAACCCAGAGTCCTGACTATGAACTCCTGACACCACTTGCCTTTTTGTCACATATGGTTTCATACCAGGCAGCCTTGAACCTTTGTCAGAGACGATACTTTCATCACTGTAAAGTCCAGAAAATTAAGATATTTTTCAGGATTTTGAAACTCGAGTTTTTCAACCAATAAAATTTTGTAAACCTTGGCTTTTTTCAGAAAACATCTGTCAAGAAGAATGAACAATTTCTGAACAAAAGTTTTGATTGTATCAGCCCAAACAGCTATTGTCTAATTCATCTCTGTACATTTCCACTCTGCAAACATTGGAGAGTTTGCATAGAGAATCAATAAATTCAGTTGGAGACTTGCAAGACCTGACTGGACAAAGTCCTAGATAGCATAGCCTTTTTTCATTGTTGACCCCACTTGAGGCGTAGCTTGGACCAAACACTATGTCCTTGGACTACAGATACAATGATTTCCCTCTGTAACTGAGGGAAAGTAACTGATTCTGTAAACCCTCTTTGGATCATCAAGATCTACAGTAATATTATGAGTAATACTCTTTTGCAGGATGATGTCAAAAGTGAAACTTACTTCTTGGCATTGTTACCGCTTAGGAACAAAACACTTCTGAGACTGCTTTTAACCAGTTATTAATGCTTAACATAAAAAAGTATTAAAAACATGATCTGAATTTTCAATTCAGGCTTGCAATTTATTTTCTTAAAAAACAAAACAAAAGGAATAGTTTATACTAATGAATTGTGAAACATTAAAATCCCATGTTGGCCCTTTTGTAGTATCCCTTCTTAAGGGATTCCATCATTTACAGAAAGGGGTGAAAATATGCCATGTTTGCTGAAAATTGACTCCAAGTCCTGGCTGTCAGCTGCCATCAGAGACTGCAAGGTCTCTTATAGGCTTGTGTTAAATACTCACTTCCAACAGAAAACATCTTGAAGATACAGTGGCAGCAAAGGTTGGGTAATAAAAGAGCCTCTGTCCTCATCTACCTGTGAATCAAATCCTTATTAACTATGTGATTTAATAAAAGTAATTGGCGTTGTTAGGTTAGTTTATTTTCTTCATATTTATTTTCAATAATATACCTGATTGCTATGTTAATCCTTCCAAGTGAAAGTAATTATTGCCATAAAAGCTATCTATGCCTTTTCTTTAATATATCCATTCTCTTTTAAATAAAGTAAAATAGAAATATCTAGCTAAACACTTTGTTTTTTTCAATCCACTAGACCAAGAGAGAAAACAGCTTTTCATTTTTTCCCCATTTTTTTCAACAAGCTTAATTGTAGGTAACATATTTTACACAATTTGTACATTTAGCCTCAAAAACTGTCATATTTTTTCCTAAGGAAAAAAAATATTCTATGAATAAGCCTTTCCCAAAACCTTGTTTGTCAAGAAGTGTGGTGAGACTTCTTTAAATGTAAAATGTGTGAACCTAAAAAAAATTTATTTTTTCCAGCATGAGAACTGAAAAAACCAAAACTTGGTAAAGTGTGTATATATATATATATATAGAGAGAGAGAGAGAGAGAGAGAGAGAGAGGGAGAGAGAGAGAGATGTATATGACAGAATTTTTCATATTTCATCACCTCAAAGATTGGGAATTAGCCATTGTGCTTCATGCTGCAGAACTGAGACCATCATCCTTGCTTAATATTAGGAGTAAATATTGTATATAGAGCACCTATGAAAAAGGCAGTCCATGGTGTTTGCCTGTGTTTTCTTTATAAAGCTACAAAAACTGTTTCAATGTCAAATTAAAAAAAACAATACTAATGTTAATAACAAAGAAATCAATGATGTGTTTGTGGACCTTGAAAATCACTCTTCAACTAGAGACGGACTATTGCTCAGTCAGGATTTCTGTGCACTAAGAATTTTGCACTGTTCAAATTTTGCCTAGATATTTTGTTCCGCATTAACTTTTGGATTATTTTTCATTTGCTAGATTCCCACTTTCCTGGATTAAGATAAAACTGCATAGCAGGCATAAGAGATTTTCCTCACAGCTTGACTTGAAGTACTGAGGACAAAAAAAGAGACAAGACAGAAAACCCCTCATTCTTAAATAAGAGAGTATTTCATATTTAACATCTTAGCATAAGTGCTATGTGTTCTAAAATGATAATGAGGCATTACTATTATGGAAAACAAATTATTTTGCCTGTTGTATGCTTAGGTGTACTTTATCGGGAGCACTGCTGCAGGAATTGCTTGTAAATTCACAAAAGGCTTTCCTCTGGAGTTGTAAAAAAGTTATGGAACTCAGATGTCAAGGCTCAGGTGTGTATAATTGTATTATATGGAACATAAAGTTGTGAAGCAGAATTACTGTGAGCTCAATAAAATAATGAACGAAACAGTGGGTATCTTTTACTTGGTCACGCTTTAGAACTGAAATTTGTTTTCATTCCTGAAATAATATTACTCTCATGGTTTTATTTCACTCTAACAAAAATGGTTTGGAATGATTTCTGCTACCTTAAGCAACGATATATTTCCAGTTGTAATTGTCTATTTTTTGGGATGGGAAATTTAATATTGTTTTAGAAACAGTGATTAATTTCCAAAGGAGAACAAATCTATTCCAAACATTCCCTTCAAACTTGAAATTTAATGTGGGTGTAGCTCCACCCAACTGAAGCTCTGTTGAAGTCAATGGAGCTGGCATAATTGCAACTCATTTAGAAATATTAGCATTGACATTGATGATGGTATACAAGGGACAAAATTACATCACATTAACTCATGGCATGGAGCCTGTGGGTCTACCCTGTCTGTACAGTAACTTCCTTGATTTCTCTTGTCTATCATCCATTTAATTCAACTATTTGAATAGTTTGAATAAATATGCTGATTCAAATATATGTTTTCCAGGTTAATTACTTTGGAGCAAAATCACACTGTAAAAAGAGACTCAAGACAAGACTTCTAAACACACCTAAAAGGCCAATATACATATACATATATATACGTGTGTGTGGGATTCCAGGAGAAGAAAATTTAGGAAATTAGCCAATTCTTAAGCAATAAAGAATCACATCTCATAATAACTTGAAAAATCTACAGTACAGACACATGTGAAAATCCTATTATAGCAATGGTTATGACTTCCACATGTCTGAATAAATACATGTGTCTAAATATCTACATACACCTATATAAATACACATAGATCTACAAACATATGTTATGTACACATAAGCTCATATGATGTGTACATGTGTAGGGCTTAATTATTTAAAGTGTGGTTGATAATGACACAAATAAGAAAATCCTTAAGTCAGCAAAACCTTCAAGAACAAGCAGGAACTTGGTTTTAAAATTTCGTATTCAGATTTCTAGAACAATTATCACCTCACCTGGGTATTCTAACAAGTTAATCAGTAGATGAATTGAAATACTCATCAACACACTATGTAATTTCACTGAGAGTATCTGCTAACTCAGATCAACTCAATTAATCTCTAGTGGAATGAAACAAAGAAGCAGATGGTAATGTGTTTTTGTCAACACCAACTTTTTATTCTGCATACATTTTTAAGTATACTATTCCTAGGCATTACTCCTAAGGCATTGAGAAATTGCCTTACTTTTAATCTAAGGTTTTAAATAGACACCAATAAGACACAATCATATTCCATTTTTGTCAGTAATGATTACAGTTTTCTCAAATAATACATTTCCCTTAGGCTCAGTTCTGCATGATACTTATCCTGACACACCCACTGATCTCCTGGGAGCAAGTTCAGGATCTGCTGCCACCACCACCAACTCGGCACAGAGGTCATGTCCCACCCAGAGATGCACTGATATTTGATTAAATGCACTAAGCACCGCTTCACGTGCTAACAGATGGTGATCAGTAAGGATGCATTTGATATCACCTTTTCCATAGTGTTTCAAAGGTAAAGGTTTGGCATCCTAAACTGCTTTGTCTTCATCTTGATGCAGAAAATATAAAGGTAAATCTCTTAATGCGCATGATCCTGCAATCTTTCTTTCCCTTTGGTCTGGTCAAGACATTTAAAAAGGTGGCTAAAATATGAGTGCCAAGCTTTTTTGTAATGTTTTTTTATAGCCTCAAGCTTCACCAGGGGAAATTCAGGTTGGACATGATGAGAAATTTCTTCATGGATAGGGATCTTAAACACTGGAATGAATTGCCAAGGAAGATGATTGGGTCACCATCTCTAGAGGTGTTCAGGACATGACTAAGAGGCGGCAGTTAGTGCCATGATCTGGCTGATGAGGCAGTATCAGTCAATCATTGGACTCGATGATCTTGGGAGACTTTTCCAGCCTGGATATTTCTGTGATTATTTATAAATTTTCCATTTAATGATACCAAGATTAAAATACACAGAAATAGGCCAGGGGGAAGTGTTGAAACCTTTTATTTCCTATTCCTACCCGCTTTCCATAAGTTAAGGACCTCACTCATGGTCCAGCTCTTGTCATATTGCTTGCTCCAGCGCTGCAGCAGCCATGTCAGGAGAATGGGGCTGCGACCCATGTCACAGGTAAGTCTTAGCCTTGAGGTCAGGGCAAACTTGGAGATGTTGGCAGACAGTTTTAAATATGGTCACATTAGGGAATTAATTAAATCCAGGCTTCCACCTTCATGATTTTTGTTCTGCCTCAGAGTGTATTTACAAAAACATACAAAAATAAACAGAAGACAGCTGGACAAAGCCCTCCTCCCATTGGAAAAAAATGTATTTTGGAGGAAATTACCGTAACTTTATTCTTTGAGATAAATTTCTGTGTATAGTGAGTTTGATTTCAAAATGTCTGGCTAGCAGATTGTATCTATCATGTGAGATAAACAGATTACAGATATATTTCTGAATCCTGTCTGCTGTAAAGTCTTGAGTTGTTTTGTCCTGGACAAGCCAAGAAACAAAATCCATGTGTATAAAGAAACAAGGATATAATTCAAATAGTAGATGCACTGCAAATTAAACCATTGTCAATATATAATTCAAATAGTAGATGCACTGGATGCACTGCAAATTAAACCATTGTCAAAGTGAGGTGGCAGCTTAGGATGGGCTATTTATGTTAAAATATTGGCTCCATAGTTCATTTATTTATGTGTTGGCTCCATAGTTCATTTATTATGTATCATGTATTTATGTTTTAGCCACTCTTCATCACTTGTGGAGATCCACAAAACTCAATAATATTTTGAGTTCTAGAAAGGAGAAGAGCAGTGAAGGTTTAGTCATGCAATGAAGACATGACTTATAGTCAATCACCAGCACAGGAAGGAAACAGAGCCCTTCTGTCAGCCAGGCTCTGCATTTAGAGTTTTGAACTCATGACTATAGCAGTGAGGGAGAAGTGTATTTTTTAGCATGAGAGGACGCCTAGCAAAAAAAAAAAAAGAGCCATGGTTTTCCACCTTCAAACAAGGTTTAACCATTCTGCCTCACTGTTTTACTTTTTGTGCATTGTTTTTTACTTTGTTTTCATGGTTCCTGTGTTGATCTAGCTGCAATTGCTTCTGTTTTAAATGTATATATCTCTTGTTCTGTATCCATATTTCATCTAATGGTCTTTCCTAGTTCTCTTTTTTGTCTATCCCTTTTAAATGTATATATCTCTTGTTATGTATCCATATTTCATCTAATGCTCTAACTTTCCTAGTTCTCTTTTTTGTCTATCCTTTTTCCTGATAGCCCATCCTTTCTTCTATCAGTATTTTATGCACTCTTTGCTTGTCTGCCATCTTCTTTTGCTTTCTTCTGCTTTGCATTTCCCTCTATTCAATTTTTTTCCTGTCAGTTGGCTTGTGAAGAAATATATTATGGGAAGTAGTTACATACAGGATATTTCTCTGAAAACATAACTAGATTTACAGTAACAGAAGTCAACACATCGACCTGCAATATCAAATTGTGGATGAATTTCATTTAATGCAAACTAAACTAATGCTTTTATAGGGTACCATATGTGTGCCAGATCCTTTAAAAACATGAAAGACAGAGTATCTGCACTAAAAATATTACAACTGAGCATTCTCAGTTTTATAGAATCTATTTCAGTTTGTGCTAGATAACATATTTTACAAGTGTAGATAAAGTTGGTGAACAGATCAGAGAAGTCTCATAAAGAAGGTACTTTTTAATCAAGGACTTGAAGGAGAAAAGAGATTGGTTGATCTAGGTCATGATTTTGAAATATCAACTCCATGTAATAATACTGGCACATCTATATAGTCCAAAAGCAGCCTGGATTCTACTATTTCATATTCCTCTGCTTGAATTATAATTATTTAATGCATACATTTATATTATATACATAGACATATAATATTTATTCAAAACTTTTGTCCAAAGAACTATCCACAGAGAATGATCTTCTCATCAAATTTGCAGTTACTGGTTCTTCTTTCATGGTGATTCACATCCTGTCTTTATGCCAAATACAACTTATTTTGTCTTTCATAGACTCACATAATGCCACAAAATAACATTATACCTACTGTGCCTTTAAAACACTGGCTATTTTAAAAATATTTCTAGATTTTTAAAATTTTTTTATTCTGACTCGATGCTAGAAAGACATCTTTTGAGTTTATTGTGAAGGCAAGAAAGGAAGATATTTATAATAGTTAATAGCCTGAACATTGGAACAATCTTCTAAAATGGAAAAGGCAAATCTTCCTGTCCCTTATTTGTCTTATGTGAATTTCTGCCTTCCAAAGACTTGGCTAGGAAAAATAAAAACTCTTTATTTTCTTTTTAACATTAACAGACATTTATTGCTTTTTCTGAAAACAAAATTAGTTCCAATTAGAAAGTTGTAATGAATTGAAAATCCATAATGTTTCTAGAGATTATTATTATTTTGGGAGCTCAGACTCATAAGCCTTGTTGTCTGCTCACATATTCTGCCAGGGTTATTAACATTGTAGGTCTTAGAGTTTTCTTCTAATGGAAAAATTTGATATTTCAACAGTTTCCTTTTTCAAATAAATAACAAAACAATGAAATACTGAAGCACATCACATCACAAAAACATGAAAATGTGGAAATTAAAAAGAAAAAGAACATGTCTATATAAACAAACTAATGTAGTGCATTTTTTTTGCATTAATGTTCACTTTTTTGAAAAATGGACTTGAAAAAATATTTTTCTTTATTCTATCTCTTAATTATAAAATTTATTTTTAATCAACAATTTTATTAGTTTATGAGAGCTCCCAAATGCAGGAAAAGAAAAAAAGTAATTATTGTGGAAGATTCCTACCTATATTTCTGTTCCTTTGCCCAGCATGGTTTCCTTAAATTTTCTCCTTCTTGTTGGATTCATTCATGTCACCCATTCTCTGTGCCATGTCATTAGTTTGCTCTGCACTCGAAATTGTCAGTCCATGGATGAAGACACAAAGGACACAAATTTGTATCAGTGTAGACACTGACACTCCTTTTCCTGCTTCATAGAGTGAAAGAGGTTAATGGAAAAATATGTTGTGAGTTACTCTTTATTGACAGAGACAATAAAAAATAAAATTTTGATAGAGAAACCAATGATGACTGTGTTTAAAATTAATGAAAAAGAACCACGACAGTCAAGATTGGCCTGTTTATAAAACCAGAATCTTACTCAGCTTAAAAAAATTCTTTGTTTCGTGGACAGAGAAAACTCAGATAAGCTGTCTCCTGCACAGGTGAAGTTTTTCTTTTGTCAATTAGATTGCTCTTGAAAATTTGCCATTTCATATCTATTAAGGTACTTTTCCTTTAATCAGTCTAAGTGACCTGGGGCTGGCTGGTTCAATTAGATATATACCACATTTTTATGCATAAATTTAGTTTACATTAAAAAAAAAGATTAAAAAAAGTTAAATCAAAAGCTTTGAAGCTTTGGAAACATTAGGACACAAAATCACAGAACAACTCAAACCTTTCTGGAATGGAGCAGTATCAGAGTTCAGTGACCAAATATCAATATTCTATATTTATTCAGTTGAATTGTAGGAATTTTCACATTTAATCAGATTGGATAAAAATCCATTCATTTTATTATCTTGTTCTTAATATTGGTCAGGACCAACCAAATGTTTCAAAGAAACATAAAAAACCCTCTGCTTAAAAACATGGACTAAACGAAGGTGGTATAAAGTTTTCCTAAAGAAAGGGAGTATTTTAAACACTACCATTTAGAAATTGGCTTAACCACTAAGTAACAATGCTTCCATTTCCTCTGGAAGTTTTATTCAGTATATATGAACAACTATAGAGCAAATCACAGAAGAAAATATAGTTATTTTACATTAGTTATTTTTATTATACAAATAGCCTTTTTTTGCTGCCTGAAGAATACAATTTTCTTATTTTTGCTGCTGACAGTAGCTTTTAGTACAAAGCTTTGTGTCTAGGACTAGCAATGTCAGTATCTGTTGGGTTTCTTTGACAACTAAAGGCTGGATTCAGACCATTATTTAATCAAACATCTCTCCAGGTGAACATAAACCACTTCTGATTTTTGCTCAGGGATTGTATAACTATCCTGTTTATTTGGACCAGTGACTAAGATTTGTTAGCCCATGGGGGATCGCTCTTGAATAGCTGCTGAAAAAAAGTCAATCAAAGTACTTTGATTAAATTCTGTCTCATTCTGGAATCTTCCTGTGCAGCTTTGTATCATTCTTGTGATGAAGAACAAATGATGTTTTGGAGGGGAGGGAGAAATAATGCTGCCATCCCCTTAAAGAAATATTTTCCCCATGTGTAACAACTGTGGAATGATATACAGCTTTTTAATAGACTTTTAAAAGCTATCTGGAGACTTAGTAAAAGGCTTCCATGCCCAGTAGATAACAAAATGTTATAGTAATTTTAGTGCCAGACCTTAATTAAAAAGAAAACCATAAAATGTATAAATGGGTACTACAGAGAATGATGCAGCTTTGTGGAACCATTTAAGTCTCTTCATCACAAAGATTGCAGAAATTAATAAGAGGACATAATTTGTGTAATAGTGTACTGGACACAAGGTAGTCAATATATTTTTACCCTTTGAACAAGCAGTTGTTGCTTGGAGTGCACAGTTTCATCTTCCCAGGTAAACTCTTCCATAAGGGATAGTCCCCAACAAGCAAACCTGTTGTTAAGGCTGTGTCTGCAAATGAATTGTCTATAAACAAACTCAGCATCTGGCAGACATTCCAAGGTGAAAGCCAAACAGATGGCTAATTTAATATAATCTAAGTGACTTTGGATCAGATAAAGCAATTGAATTAACAGCACTTTAAATGAACGTATACCACACATTCTCACTATGCCATTATAATGGGTACCTTTTTATATCTTGAAAATCATTGCTAATTGAAGTTTCATATGGTGAATGCTTATATCTGTAAGATGTACTGCTAAACAGCCTGAAAAAATAATTGCCATTTTAAATAAAAGCCATCAGTATTATAACCTTTATTATAACTCAAATACAATTATTTTCTTCAGAACTCCTCCATACAATTTTTGAATCAAGATATGTAGAGTGAATACCATATGAACTTGTAAATGCATGTGAAGCAGGAATAATTTGTTATGCCTATGTACAGTACATACATAGCTGAGATCTGCATATATATATGCATATATATATATATATTTATTTATTTATTTATATTTATATACAAACATGTACATATAAAACATATATATGCTGTAAGTTTGGAAGTTTTAAAGTATTTATTTATTAAATACGAAACCCCTCAACAAAACAAAGCAACTTTTGAATTATAAAGGGGGTTTAATTATTATTAGCAGTTGTTATTTGTGACATGATCTGAAGTGATATACTCTTTGATCTATAGCAAAGAAAACAAGAAAAATATTTTCTCTTAGTTACTTTGCATACCTCAGCTGCTTTGAGGGTGAAACACTTTCTGAATACTGAGCTGTACTGTTTGTACACAGCCAAAGTCAAATGTTTAAAATTCCTTTTTATTTGTTTTTATATATGCATGCAAGTTAGTTCTCTGTGCATTTTCTGATCCCTCTTCCAACAAAACTTTGTTACATTTGTGCAAAATAGGTAAAAAGGAGATGCAAAGGAGTTTGTCCTGTACAGATAGGATGTTTGAGAAAGTAGTAGATCTTCAGCTTCTTTCCGTTTCTTTCTCACTTGCACAGAACTCTGAAATCCCTGCCAAGCCCACAATTACATTAAGCTCCAGAGTTAGACACATGATCTATTGGAGATGGACTAAATACTGGCCTGCTGTGCTGCATGATGTAAGGAAAAGCTCCTTCCTGGTACTCAGGAGCTCTGAGAGAACGACCTCAGGTCCCTGGGCAAAGGGCCATCCAGCAGTGTCTGCCAACCAATGGGAAGTTAAAATAAAGGGAAAATTCATGAACACAGTTATAAAACTCTGGTGCTGCAATTGCAAAGGACAGATTTGATTACCCAATTAATCTTTCATTTTTCTTGTTTTGTTTTCCTATACACTGAGACATTAAAAAAGAAACTTTTCTGGCATTCTGGCACAGGTTATGCCTTGCTGCTATTTACATTCTAGCGAAAAAATGTGAAAACTCATGAACTTTTGCAAAAGTCTAACTTTCTCTTTTTCTTATTTTTTTCATGTGTGGCTTAACATCATTGTAAGAAGCACGGAGTGAGAAGTAGAGGAGTTTAAGGCAGGTGGAATTTTAATAATCAGTGAAGGAAGTCAAGCAGTTTCGGCTCTTCTCTGTAACAGTCCCTATTGTATACCTCTCATCTGATATTATTGAATACACTTTGGATTTTTCTAAGTATTGTATTACATCTCTTATCTTATAGTAGGCAAATTTCAGTTCAAATTATACTATAATAATTATACACACTAAATATATACATACTGGGCATACAATGGATATATAAATACAAGTGCTTCTATATTTTGAGATATAAAAAAATACATGAATAAGCGCCTGGGTCTGCTGCTAATCCATACCATATAATCTTATTTCCTCTTCAACAAGATAAACTCTTGCCAAAATCTGAGATTTTAAAGCTGCCTGTGGAAGAATATCAGGCCCTAGGCATGAATATAATCAGAAAAACCAGCACAGATAAAAGAAAAAAAATTAGAAAAAAAGAAAGCCATTTTCCTCACTCTAGACATGCCCAAATCAGGAAATTTAGATATGATAATATATCAAGATTTCCAACCATGTTTTAGTGGAACATAAGACACTGTCTTGACCCAGTCATTTAAAATACATAATTCATAGAATTCATAATTCTATTACTATGAGAAAAATCTTCTATTTAATCTACAGCAAATTGAACTACAGGTTAGGATTTTCCTTCTCCTTCTCTTTCAGTAAAGTCAATTCTTGCGGTCTAAATCTTATTACGAGCAAAAGTGAACACCCTTTTACACAAAGCAAAGAATTTCCTGTAGATTAGCAGTCTACTAAAGCCACAACAAACAGTTTTTATTAGTCCAGCTGTGATGATAGCAGCACTGCTAGTCACATTGAAATTGCTACAGAAAAGCCTCATGATGAATACACGCATATGTGTGTCTCTCTATATGCATATATGTATATATGTTTAAGTGTATATATATATAAAGTATATACAAAGTATATATATATAAAGAATATAAATATTTAAAAATGAGTGTACATACATACATACATATATATAGGTGTGTGTGTGTGTGTGTGTGAGCTTCCCACATATGTGAGCACCCTTTTCCCCGGTGCTCTTTGACTCTCCCTCCACCCTGTAGTTAAAGAGACAAGAGTTTGTGTGGGCTTCAGGAGCAAAGGAATAAAAACTGGATCACGTTGAACTGGCTGGATCTTCATTGGGCAGAATATGATGGTTGTGGTGGTTTCTTCCTCTTCAGTCTGGGGTTCCCTCAGCACTCTTTTTATAAATTTTCTGACAGTTACTTGCTTGCTTTCACCCTGCTATTTCCCATTTCCACGTGTCCTCTTTCTTACCCTTAAATTTGGGTTTGCTTTACTCACCAGGTGATGTTTTTCCTATGCGAAAAATGCTCTGGGATTTCTGATGTCATCTGATAACTCTACTTTTCTATAATATATTTTATTCCTACAATCAAAGACAGTTCACTTAATCCATAATAGCTGCTTGGTTTTACTCTCTATTAATTAGCAATAGGTGTTATGCCACACAGTGGTACAGAGATAAATTCAAACTAAAAGAAATTTGGCCATAGTCACCTCACAACTGAAAAACTGCAATCTCAGCTAAAATAAGTTAAATTCACCTCAAGCCAGTACAAGGCCAGACAAGTCTGAAGTCCCTGTTCTCTCAAAGCCTGTCACCTTTTACTAGAAATGTTATAATTTAAATGTCATATTTGTTGAGCTATGCAGTCTTTGGTCTTCTCTATACATGTAAATCACTGCAGTTAATAGGATGGTTTAATGAAAATTAGTTGTAGAAGAAATATGTGCATTGGTTGAGCTACCTCTGAAGTAAAAATTGCTTTATAAAGGAGTTGAAAGTTTATTAATAGATGGCTGTCCATTAAAACTTTATAATTGTATATATTTATTAATATTATGGCTTGATTACTACCTAGTAATTTTAAATGCAGCTTATCCATATTACACAGGTTAGGAATATACAAATTTGGAGAATATGAGACTGTACTACACACCACAGAATTTTGAAACACATGGAAGGAGCAAGATTAATGTTAAATTATTAAAGAATAACATTTATAATTACTTATCCTAATATATTCCCAACACATAAACCTGTATTTGTGTATATGGGCAGTATGGAATAAAGGAGGAATTGATCTGTGTCTCTCTATATGCATATATGTATATATGTTTAAGTGTATATATATAAAGTATATACAAAGTATATATATATAAAGAATATAAATATTTAAAAATGAGTGTACATACATACATACATATATATAGGTGTGTGTGTGTGTGTGTGTGAGCTTCCCACATATGTGAGCACCCTTTTCCCTGGTGCTCTTTGACTCTCCCTCCACCCTGTAGTTAAAGAGACAAGAGTTTGTGTGGGCTTCAGGAGCAAAGGAATAAAAACTGGATCACGTTGAACTGGCTGGATCTTCATTGGGCAGAATATGATGGTTGTGGTGGTTTCTTCCTCTTCAGTCTGGGGTTCCCTCAGCACTCTTTTTATAAATTTTCTGACAGTTACTTGCTTGCTTTCACCCTGCTATTTCCCATTTCCACGTGTCCTCTTTCTTACCCTTAAATTTGGGTTTGCTTTACTCACCAGGTGATGTTTTTCCTATGCGAAAAATGCTCTGGGATTTCTGATGTCATCTGATAACTCTACTTTTCTATAATATATTTTATTCCTACAATCAAAGACAGTTCACTTAATCCATAATAGCTGCTTGGTTTTACTCTCTATTAATTAGCAATAGGTGTTATGCCACACAGTGGTACAGAGATAAATTCAAACTAAAAGAAATTTGGCCATAGTCACCTCACAACTGAAAAACTGCAATCTCAGCTAAAATAAGTTAAATTCACCTCAAGCCAGTACAAGGCCAGACAAGTCTGAAGTCCCTGTTCTCTCAAAGCCTGTCACCTTTTACTAGAAATGTTATAATTTAAATGTCATATTTGTTGAGCTATGCAGTCTTTGGTCTTCTCTATACATGTAAATCACTGCAGTTAATAGGATGGTTTAATGAAAATTAGTTGTAGAAGAAATATGTGCATTGGTTGAGCTACCTCTGAAGTAAAAATTGCTTTATAAAGGAGTTGAAAGTTTATTAATAGATGCTGTCCATTAAAACTTTATAATTGTATATATTTATTAATATTATGGCTTGATTACTACCTAGTAATTTTAAATGCAGCTTATCCATATTACACAGGTTAGGAATATACAAATTTGGAGAATATGAGACTGTACTACACACCACAGAATTTTGAAACACATGGAAGGAGCAAGATTAATGTTAAATTATTAAAGAATAACATTTATAATTACTTATCCTAATATATTCCCAACACATAAACCTGTATTTGTGTATATGGGCAGTATGGAATAAAGGAGGAATTGATCTAATCAAACAAGAACTTTTTTGAAGCTAATTTTTCATTTTAAAACAGATGTTTCTTACTCTACTGAATGAAAGAAAGATAAAATTTTCAGGAGACAATTAGCTGAACACTAAGGTAGGTGTTAAAGGCAGATGAGATGAACAACCACCTAATGGTTTCTGCTTCTGCGTGGCAACAGCCATCCATAAACAGGATTTATTCACCATCTCTTGACAGCACTGGAAAATAATCCTTAATCTAACATAATTGTAGGTAAGGTGACAAAACATGTTTTGCTGTTTCCCATAGCCATGCAGGAACTGAACTCTGTGAAATATCTTCCACAACACTGATCTAGGAAAGAGGGCACTTCAGGTTAGCTGGTAAAGACAACCTTTTGGAAGCTTCACCTGCATCTTTGCAGGTAAACTTAATGCAGCCACCCCAACTGACTCAGAATGACCCACAAGATTGACTCTAATATTTATGCTAGAAACTATAATTTGTGTTAGATCGCTGTAGGTCAAACTAAGAATTTTACATATGTATATTTAGGCTCCATGGTTTTTTTCACCACCTTTTCACCTCTTTTCCTCATGCCTAAAATTTGCTATGATTAGTCTAGTTATTGGTTGTTTTTAATAAGTATAAGAATTAAAGATTGATCTTCAGAAGAATATTCCAGGGGGAAGGAAGAGAAAAGCTCATAAATCTTGTACTACCCTCATCACACATATGATTTATCTTCCTTTTATCCAACAATGGGACCTCTAAGTGGAAGAAGATAATCTATTAACAAATATTTTAATTTATTTAAACAAGTGCAAGTTGGGTGGTCTGAAAAAGTTTTCAAAATTGTGGTTGAATTTGGAAGAAAGTTCCCAAGGGGAAAAAAAAACCCAAACAAACAAAAATCAACAATACACTGAAGTTTTTATTCATCACATATGATGTTTCAATAAAGCTGAAGGGCTCTTGTTATCCCATTTTTCTGGCTGGGTCAAATTTGCCAGCTGACACTTATCTGCATCTGTAGTCCTCTGTTAAAGCCAGTGAGCACAACTGCCAGGAACTCTTCCCTTGAGCACATGGATTGCTTCCTCTGCAATCTGCCAGTGCTACCCTTGGATCTGAAAGAATTCACTTTGTATTCACTTAGCTCCAGTGAATTTTGTTAAGAAAATAAGTTTTAAGTGACCTTTTCTTCTTCTTTAGGAGGTAGACTGAAATAAAGAGCTGTTAAATCAGCTCCCATTTAGCTTGTGAGCTCTGCCAAGCTTTGTCTAAAGCTCAGAAGGAAGGGGAGGCAAAGAGGAGCATTTTTTTCACTGCTGGGTTGATTTTTTCAAGGTCTAAACACTTCAGTTTAAAAGCAATAAAAATTCAATTATATGTTCAAAATTATAGAATTTTTTTCCGGTAGCTCCTTCTGTGATTAATTACTATAATGGTGTAGAAATAGCTGTTATTGCAGAACCATCTTATGTTCCAAAGCTTATAGATCCCTGCTCACTGTGAGAATGAACTCACAAAAATACAATGATTTTCTAAAAAGTGAAGAAGGAGGGAAAATCAAGGTGGTTATTTTTATCTGCTACAGGGAGGTGTGATTATGTGAGTCAACTCATTGCTACCTGAAGGGAGTCAGATCAAAATTAAGACTTTCTACTAAAGCACACAATTAAAGTTCATTGCAAGTGTTGTAGGCAAGCTGGTTTTTGCTGAACAAAGTATGTCCTACAAACAGATGCACCACTGGAAACAGAGACACAAAATTTCTTCCCTAGGATGATTCTGCTTTATTAAATCTGACAACTTCCGCTTGAGCTCAGTGTCCTGATCTTAAAAAGTTTCTCATTTGCTTTCAGCAATTGCCACATAACGTGCCAGTTGGAAGAAAATTGGCTGGTAATTTTACCCACTGTCCAAGAAAAATAAAAAAGCATTTCTTAAAATCCCACACTATTCTTAATGCTGACAAATAAAAAACACCCAAAAACCTTTTTATTGCTTTCTACTTTTGTGGAGAGAATAGTATTAAAAACTGGGTTAAAATCTCTTTATTAGTAGAAGTAAATAAAGCATTTGAAAATCTCCCACAGTTGGAGAAAATACTCAAGTTCAAATTTTCCCTATCAATATGTTAGCTCTGAAGTTTTAAAGGATGTAAGTCATACAGTAAGCAAATAAGATCTAGTAAGTCATATGAGTTAGCATGAAATGAAATTTTCATTAAATATCTAGGTGTATTGTATAACATCAGTCAGAAACATAATCCATAATAAAATACAGTCTATATCTCTGCTTTCATGACATGAGTAACTTTGCATGTCATTTACCTAAAGTAAAGTTATATCTGCACTCACACACACACAAACACCTACTACTGCTGCCTGCATAAGAACAGAAAAAGCACCATACCTCCATTGTTAGTGTTGTTAATGGCATTCATACAGAAAAGGAAGACTAGGAAACCTGAAAGTGGGTGTGGAAAGAAATGCATATCCAAATTTGTTATTTTTAAGTTCATGAGATTAATTTAAAACACAGTTTAGGAGGAAGTAAGTAGTAGACACACCTACTTCATCCATAGGTTTGGGTGAGGATGCAAAGCAAACTTTGCTGAACATATAGTAGTGGAACAAGCTAATAATTAATTATTTGGCTTACTGTAGCACCTGGAGACCTATTGTGCATGATGACCCACTGCACAAATGCATGGTGAAACTCAGTCCCTGTCTGGAAGGGTGTATAATCCTAAGAGAAAGGAGAGGTGATTCAACTTTCAGGAACACAGTAGTGGAAAAACAAGAAATTATTCAGAATTGGGACTGTAAACCCAAAGACCTATCCATTTCAACATATCATATTTCCAGTGAATTTTCAGTGTCTTCTACATCTATTCAGGCGTCACACATATCATGAGGGAGCAAGCAGCCCTCATAACATTGTAGCTAAAGTCCTTTCCCCCACAAAGCTACAAAAATAATATGATATTTAATTATTCCTTCCAAGCTAAGAATGATTAGCATCTCAGCTTCTTCCAAAATACAAGTCCTTCCACACAAGAGGCCCATTGAATATTTTAAGGAAGCATAACCAACTCTTAATATTTCAGTTCCATATTGATTGCTGGAATTAAAAATAGCACCTCATAGTTAAGTCTTCAATTGTGTACTGATTTGATTTGCCCGTTAAGTTTCTAATTACAAGAAAAAACTGTTTCTCTCTTCCTTTCACTGTTTTTGGGCTAGGATTTATTCCATTCCCACTCATCACCAAGGGCAGTGATCAGTTAATGTAGGTTGACCCTGCCTTTCATTCAGAACCTGCTGTCCCATAGTCAGAAATGTTTTTACTCTGGACACATCTTCAAGCCTGTTTTGACATTTCATGAGGGTCCTCCTCTTCTGGGGGCCTGTCTGGCCAAGATCAACACAATGAGTGAAAAAGCATGGAAAGAGGCAGAGGGAATTCGGATTTTGGTGAACTGAGCGACTCTGGGCTTTTGTTATATTTTTTTGTTATCTATTTGGGAAAAGTGGGGCACTGCCCCTTCCTTATCCTCCCTAAGAGTACATATAGTAAAGTAAGATAATCTGGACCTTAATTTGCCTCTGAGCCGGCACAGTAAGACTTTTAACTGCAAATGAAACTCAAATAGCCAGCAAATTATTGTCTTTATCACATTACTTTATCACATTTGCACGAGAGTGCAAATGAGTGTTTCCTATGAAAATTGTATCTGAATTACACCATCTCTTTTTCTATTGAGCTATGGAGGCCATTTCTAGATAGGAGGTAGGGAGGAATTTCTAGACTGGAGCAGGGAGAAGTTGGCAAAGGAAACACCCAAGCAAGGCATAAAGGCAAACCAAACCAAGTAGTGAATCATAATAAAAACCCCCTTTTTCTGTATTTTTGGCCTTTGTGTTTTATTCTGTGTTTCATTGACCCCTTATTGCTGATGAATGTGATTCCTCAGGTCTAGTGTTGCTGATTTTTTTTTTAAAGCATAACTGTCCTAGTTTAAAGACATGTTATCAGCTCTTAGCTATCAAAATACTGAACAGTTACTCAGATATATTATATTTCAGGGGGAATCTTTCTTACCTATTTATGTTGATTCTTTACATGACAGTAAAACCACATTTTTTTTTACGTATCCCACCTCAATGCTGCAATAATTTGTCATTTTCCTCACCCTTTTATTTTGTCTTCAGTTTCTCTCAGACAGCTGCCAACCATTCCTATAATCAAGAGCCCCTATAACAGTATAAACCTGAAAACATTAAATTTTAGCTCCCTCTGAGTAAAAAAAAAAATTGAATTTGATTGATTGCAAGTTCAGGACAAGACAGGTAAAATTCCAGAGAGAGGTCTTGAGCTCCTGTATCGACTCTGACTTTTAGTAGACTATGTGCAATCTTTGACAGATCAAACAAACTGCAATACCTCAGGTGTACTGGCTGTTTTTCTTAACTTAGGTCTATCCTCTAGGTCTGATGACAACTTTTGAACATTCTGCTTTCTTAAAGTTTAATAGCAATATCAGTGAGGTTGGAGGAGTAGCTAAAAATGCTTTTGATAGGAAGAAAGTAGAGCAGAATAGAAAAAGGAAGAGACTCTTTAATGGGATTTGGTGATCTCAAAATTTAGTTTCCTTTATTAATTGGAAACTTAGAAATAAAGTTAGTATTTTCCAAAATGTTTAGGGAATGCATTGCCTACCAAAACACTAAATTCTAGTATTTGAAGTAATGATGGAAAGGGACCTTTATTAAAACAAAATAAAATACAAAGCATGACCACTTCAGAAAAATTAATTGTATATAAATTTTTTTTTATCCTCAGAATATTTTTTGTTCTCTTGCTTTCATTCAAAACAAATGTCAAAGTAAGTGAGTACATTTCTTCTCAGCATACTTGGCAGAGGATGGGGAAGGCACCTTCATTAACATTTCCTATCTTAAATTCGGCCTACACTCAATATTACTACTGCTATTTCTAGTAGTACTGCTTCTATTTCTACTGCTGCTACTACTACTATTAATTGTGCATATTTTGCCTGACCTTTTCTGGCATATTTAGTGTGAACTTTTAATCTGTTTAATAATTCTTGAAAGTTATTGTGACTTTTGCAGAGCTGAAACATCAGTTTTGAAAAGCAGACAAAAGAGCTTGAGACATATAGACCAGTCTACTTCAGTTTAGCCCTAGGATAAAACAAAGAAAATATAAAATCCAACTGCGAATGTCTAGACAATAATAATGTGACACTGAATTAAAAAACAAAAACAAAACAACAAATTATTAAAAAAATCATTAAGTTAAATTAATTTCCTCTTGTAAAATGACAATTAGCTTAATGAGTTGCTGAAGAGTAGACTGCAAAATCTTTAACTTGGAGACACTTCTTGTATTGTATGCAATGACATTTCCATATACAGGCCAGAGAGGGCCCACATACCATAACAATGGTGCCAAGCTGTCAGAACCACCCCCCCTCAAATTTACACAAATTATTTCTAATCTTTCTTTTGACAAACTGGTTTGATAAAGAGAATAAAGAGAGCCTGTCATAGGTCTGGAGGTGTTATTTAATATTTTCATTAATGATTTAAATGATAGAACAAAAACAACAGTGAGTTCATTACATTTGTAGACACAGTAAAATTGAATAGATTGTACACATATGGGAATGTGGAAGGACCTTCAGCCCAGCACGCTGCTACAGAGAAGGTAATGGAGAGAAATATTTGCACAGGAAAGTGCACTGACTTTGGGTAAATGGGAAAAGAGAAGACACTTGTTTGGATCAGAATCTAAATCCAGTTGCATATTTTGTTTCCTCAAACATTTAATGAACTTTTCTACCTGTGAATGAAATCTGAAGTGTTCTGAAACCTAGGTTTGAGTCTGAATTTTTCAGTTTAAGTCTTTTATCTACTTTGAAGGGATGTGCTATGATATACTGAAGTGGGAGCTAGCTCCTTGACATAGTGAAATGAAGAACACAAATGTTTAGAAATCAGATTTAAAACACATGGTTAAAAGGACACCTTTGCCACTAGAAAACTGAAGAGAGAAAAAATCACTGACTGCAGGATACTACATTCACTTAATCACTGTAATGCTAAAGAGTTTAACATGCTGATGTCTCACTCTGGGAGGAAACATTATCTCTGTAATATTTAGAAATTGTCTGTCATTGTTGCGGATCTTCTGCACTGAAAAAGTGACTGTTAAGGTAAGATTGGAATAGCCTGTTCAGAAACTATTCATTTTACAGGAAAGGGGACAGACTGGCATAGCCTTGACCCAGAGAAGATTTAATTTGCAGTTCTTGAAAACAGTTCTGATAAAACAAGCTAACATTCAGGTCACCTCATGATATCTCAAAGTGTGTCACATTGTCATATGCCACACATCTTCTTTTAATAATGTCGCAATGTATTAATTTTTTATGATGACTTGAGTTAATGCATACAATCTTTGTTTTTCATAAAATGCTGTTCCACATGACAGAAATCATGTACAATTCCATGGAAGTGCATGAAGCTTACAATATTGCAAAAGGCTGGAGAAATATGGTGGTATCAGTCTCTGTCATTGCAACTTTCATACTATTTCTTCAACACCTATCTGCAAGTTCAAAGGATTTAAAACCTCAGAGGGAAAATCTGTTTGAAGTAATTTCCTTGTGTTTTTTGGTTACAATCCTTAGAAGCCAGATAATATTTCAAGCTTTCACCTAAACCCATAAAGGTTCATACTTGAAATTAATTTCAAAGGCATCATATGGTCATGTCCCTTGTGTAGTACAGCATATGCTGTTCTCTTAGAAATACAACAAACAAATGAAAAAAATGCACAACACACAATGCAGAACAAAGTTTCATATGCCTTTGCAGATAGTTCATTATTTAACTCTCCAAATAATTAAAATTTAATTAAAATTTTTAAAGTTACAATAAAAGTGGGCAGAGTTTTAAAATGTCCTTCATATCCTTCATATAAAATGATGCTGTGAAGATTATAAATTTAATCTACATTACGCATTTAAGAACTTTATTTTGGACACATAAAACCCAGCATAAGGTAGAGGTAGGGAAAAAAATATGAGTAAAGCAGATTTTCACCTGTACCTTTAGTACAAGAAAAGGGAACAGGCAATAATTTTGAAGGCTGTTTCCAAAACGGTCCCAAAGATTCTTGCTGTATAGCAAAGACTAAAGAAATTTGGTTAATATGAGACCTGATGTTTTGAGTTTGAAGACACAGATTATCAATTAATGAAGTACAGTCCCCAGGGTGTGATTATT
Organism: Geospiza fortis; assembly: GCF_000277835.1. Lineage (NCBI taxonomy): Eukaryota > Metazoa > Chordata > Aves > Passeriformes > Thraupidae > Geospiza > Geospiza fortis. The sequence continues at coordinate 113,143 of NW_005054318.1, forward strand.
CCCTTAAATGGATGCATTGTGTTTTCTTCTTGTAGCATTTGATACTGGTGTGGAGCAGATGATGTGATATTGTTTACTTTTAAAGACTTGTGTTACCTGTGTATTCATTTCACAACTCTTCAATCAAAGGGGTACAAACACAAGCAACAAGTTCTGCAACAAGAAAGTTTAACAGGCATGCATGAGTTGATACAAAAAAAAATTAATGCAGGTTTTGTTAACATCCTGGTGATTTATCCTAAACTGCACTAGGAAATTCGTAATACCAGAACAGGTTTTAAGATCTGAGTATATTTAACACTTCAAAGACGAAATATCAAGATGAGATTTTTGCACTACATCCTCCTAATTCTAGACCACTTGTATTTAAACTTCCTTCCACATAAATCAAAGAAATCCCCAGGGCTCCAACTTGTAACAATCAGTCTAAGGAAAAGGATGGTATTATTCCTCCCTGGAGAGGTATCTAGCATGGATGAACCCTAAAAATATCACAGTCAATCTCCACTGTTGAAATGTGATAAAGAATATTGTTCTGCAATGTCTCCTGAGAGATGCAAATAAAAGATTTTGGCAGAAAATAGCATTTCCAAAAGTGTGGGTGTTCCTCAGAGTGCAAAGTTGATATAATTGATTATCACAGCAAGTGAGTAACTCACTTTGTCTATTCACCTACTCCCAGCTCCTAAGCATCATTATTAGCTGAGATGTCAAACACTACTGTCCTGCAGGAGCCAGATTTGCCCCTGAGTGCAGAGGGATAATTAAGTGTAAGAGAGTCCCTGCCCTACCAAAAGTAGGCTATGTGGATGGATGGGTCACTGTTAATTTGGGCAGCTTTAAGAAAACACAATATGTATGTTTGAGCCGAAAGTGTCATACACTTCACAACGGCATATTGCAGTGTGGCATGTGCAACCAGATGTGAACAGTAAAAATAGACTGGACTCTTTTTTATTTTTTCCTTGAAAAGCTGATGTTCTGAAAGCTATGATTAAAGAAATACAGTTGTCAGAAGCAAGAAGCTCTAATAATAATAATGCAAAGGAGAAAGAGTAGTTTAGAAAATTTACCAGGAAAAGCCAGCACTGCAAAATAGCTTTTCTATGTGTAGCAAAACAGAGTGTGGTGTACAAATTTTGAGCCAGTAAAGTTTTATTTGCACTGTAATTGCAACAGTAAGAATACTAAAATGCTGGGCATCCCAGCATTTTAGACGGATGCACATAAACCTGTTACTCCACAATCATTTTTGCATACTGGTTTTAGTACTACTTTGCTGTTTTAAGACTCTGTTTTGTTTATTCTTATTGTAGAGGTTGGGCTGTACTTATATAACTTTTGCCATCACTTATGGTTAGTCACCTTTATTAGTTGGACATGCTGACTGAAAGGTATCTTGACAAGAAATAGGTCTGGAAAACTGAAGTTTATTGAGATTAGCTGGGATGACTATTTTTAAGTGGCCAAGTGCCACTCACAGTGCATGAATTTTATCCAGAGTAGCTGACCAGGCTGGGGTGGGAATGCTGCAGATGCAGAGGGCAGGCGTGTTCATGGCAGCATGTGCAGGCACACCCAGAATTGTGTTGAAAGCCCTGGACATCTGCCTCTCTTTATCAATCATCCAATTCCTGCCATTAGATGCATTAACGATTTCTCATTCTCTGTATGGTCTCTATTACTATTTCTCATAAAGAGATTTTTAATTTTGACAGTGACTTATGAACCATGACTATAACACAGAATGAATGCAAAACATTTCCCTCAGTCATGGCTAGCAAAAAAATCTCAACAAGATATTTAGATTGTCTGTAACAACTTAGGATATAACTGGTAAAATAAGAGCTCATTTGCATGGTGGCATTTTCCTCCCAATAAGCATTGATGTCAAGGGATTCTGATTCTATTCTGAGCCTCCAGGGTAGAGCACAAGCAAGGCCAACAATACCTTCAGTTTTAGCCCTTTAGGCTGGAGTATATTGGAAGTGATGCTGAATTATGAGTATTAGTGAAAAATTAGGTTTTCTGAGTTCCTTGCCAGGCTCATCAATTTTTCACCTCACGTTTATACCATCAGAGGTCTGGTTTGGGGTTTTTTTTTCACTAAAAAGTCTGCTGTCTAACTTATGGAAACAAATTGATACACTCTGATCTGTCTATGATAAAATATGATTACATTAGGAAAAAAATTTAAATATTATCTGTATATATAGGAACTGAAACTTATCAGAAGATAAGGAGAGAAGATGATTTACTGGATGCTGCTTGAGATATGTTCTAGTTAAGGTGATGGAGAGCTGAAACCTTTGTTGATATTTGAGGTGAATAGAGAGACTATCTCAGGGAATTTAAATTGGAATTGGGACTATAATGCTTTGAAAAGCTTGAAAATATTGCTTTTTGCACTGCAATAAAATAACAATATTTTCTTACAGTGAGGAAAAGATTTCTGTGTGGTTGCTCCACTAGATAATCTGCAAAATTGCATGAGTGTAAAGTAATATTTCATTTTATTCAGTAATGCTCTAAAGTTAGATGCTTAATATTCTAAGTACAATGTGAATGTTGACTATTTCTGATTAATTCTATATTCTCTCTGAAACTGACGAATTATTGTTAATATAAATTGCACCACAAATGCATGTGTCCTGACAGACATGTAAAAACATGTAAAAACTCTGCTTTAGATAGAATAAGGCCACTTTGGGTATCAGCAGGGACTGTTTATGTTTGGACATCTATAGACACAGATGTATGACTTTCACCAGTTTTAAAGAGCTAACGGTCTAAATGATTTTTTGTCATTTGGATCACAAAGGATACAGATGGATCTGTTAACACTCTCAGGTGTGGAGATAGCTGACTTCTTCAACTTAAGTTTAATAATTAGGTTTTTTTGAAGTAGTAATTAGAATTTCATCTTATTGAAGCCTATACACCTGAAATAAAGTTCAAAGGATTTCTCAGCAGCATTCTTTCTTAAACAGTAGTTAAAATGGGCAGGTGAAGGTTTTTAGCCTGAAAAATCCAGGAGCTCAGACAAACTCTCCTAAATGTTACCTTCCTACTGAGAAATCCATGGACTTATAATGGGACTGAAAGTGTACTAAACTTCTGTCAACATTTCTGGGCTCTTCATAGGTAGTGGAAAACATTCACAGCTTCAATAGACACCAACTGTAGCTCACTTGCTTGAATATGGTTGCACGTTTATATGTAACAATATTAATATTTGGAATTTCTTCCATCCAAAGCTCTAAAGTAATTTCATAAATATACAACATTGTGAGACAAAAGTCAATAACTAGTATTAACATCCTTCTTATATAGATCAATTTTGTGTGGAGTTTTCTTCAAGGTTTCTCTTGAGATCTTTCCAAAACTTGATAAATAGAACTCTGTCTTTATCCTTCTTATTAACTCTGTGTACCATTATATCCATCATGTTATAGTTAAAGCTCTCTGAGCTTGAAATCTCAGGACTTAATTTTAAAATAAAATACTTTGCTACAGCAAAATAGAATTTACTTTCCTTAGAAAAAAAATAATTGCAGCTAGAAGACAGCAATGTCATGTCTTCAAGGAAGACAAGACAAAATTTAGAACATGACCTAATTTTAAAAAAAGAAAATGGCTTGCATTCATCCCACAGAGAATATCAGCTGAAGTCAATTGCACACCAGACAGATAAGATGGCGTAACTAAACCTTTTTTACTGCTTTCCATACAATTCTAAGCCAGCTCACATTATTAACCTTTCATTGATAAAGGAAACCAGTTCTAAGCTGATAACATCTTCTAATGATGGGCCTAAATGCTGGAATTTAACACAAGTAAAGACATTTTATTCTATCCTGTAAAACATCCAGTTCAACTAAAGCTGAGGAGTGATTAAAAAAAAATGGCATTAATAAACACATCTTCATTTAAAAAATGATAAACCTAAAGATGTCTCCAGAGACATAGCATAGCATGTATACATCAGGGAAAAAAAAGTCAGAAAAAAACCCAGAACTGGTATTTTCCATAAAGGTGTAGTTATAGTATAATTGTCAAGTCATATTTGTCAAGGATGATTTTCCCTTCATGCAGTCAGGTTGGATGTCACCAATCCACCTCATTTTCCATGTTCCTCATTGTAGTTTCCAGGAGGATTGAGGTTAATTGCCATATCATTAAGTGAATTGTTGATGTCAACTTATATTTATACTTTTGTCATGAATTTTCTAGAAGAACAAGGCATTGTCATGCTTTTAGCATTAACTATATAAACATGGAAGTCAAACGTGATCTTTGTGATACCAGAGTTCTGTCATAATCCCAAGGGATCATAACGTGAAGCCTCCAGGTGTACTTAAGATTCAGCCTAAGAGCACTTTCATTAAGTAGGCCTACTTGAGTAACTAAGCAAAAACTTATTCTTTCCTACTTCAGGAGCCAAGGTAGCGCTCAATATTCATAAAGCTGACACAGCCTGGCTTAGTGACAAGCATTTACTTCTAGCTTGGTCTTTTGGGAATTAACTATATTAAAATAATTTTTTCAGACATCACTTATACTCTATTGATTTGTAATGAAATGTCCATCTGTTTTCATAAACAGAACATGATCCATACCCCATGCACCTTTCTTCAGGAATCTCCAATATCTCCTATGTATGGGTATTTCAGTGAGAGCTAAGTCTAATTGAATGATAATTTACCATAGCATTACAAATTGTGGTTTAACTAGAATTATGTGGAACTTTATATAAAACCCAATCAGACAGTAAAACAGATTTTTAGCCTTACACCAGAGGTCATACTTCCACTGAATTTTAATGAGATGTTCTGAATCCCTCAGAGGATAGAAATGCATTTAACCCTTGCATTTGCAAACAGGGACTTGCAAGCGGCAGCACTTCAAAATTCCTAAATAAAACAATATCATGGTGACATCATGAACCAATGTGATCTGATGCCAATTAACCCAATTTATCATAATGAAGAAGAGAATGGCTTTCCAATGACCTTTCATGGAAAGAAAATAAGAGGGTCTTTCCATACTGTGTCATCACGGCAGAAAAAGCATGAAATATTGATTAAGAAAAGACCAAATGCGGGTGTCACTGCTTTTAGAGGGTTTTGGCAGGGAAGTTGCATGAAGAACACACAGCTGTGGCACTGAGCAGCAACCCTGGAGTTTAGGCTTAATTCTTGGGGTTTTATTTTTTCCTGTTGACCTGATGAAAGGGTGAAATATATTCCTGAGTTAACAATTATGGAATGTGTCTGAGATGAAACTAAATGACCTGCATGTAAATTATGTTTATTTTCAAGGATAAGCTTATATGTGGATTTATAGTGAGTTCTGTAAGACTTTTGAGGTGAAAATTTCTGTGTGAGGACCAGCTTGTCCTGAAGGTCAGAGGAGGCCTCCTGTGTTCTAGTTTTTCCAAGTCTATTGTGCTTGGTCTTGTCACAAGCACACAACAGAAGAGATCCTGGATGCATAACTGTCCATTCCCTTCATGCGTTTATTCACAATCTGCATTGATGAGATTCCCCTGAGCCTTTTCTTCTCCAGGCTGACAAGTCCCAGCCCCCTCAGCCTTTCCTCACATGGAAGATGTTTCTGTTCTTTTGTCATCTCAGTGGTCCTTTGCTGGATGCTCTCCAGTGTGTCCGTGTTCTTCTCGTACTGAGGAGCCCAGAACTGGACACAGTTCTCCAGGCGTGGCCTCATCAGTGCCGACTTCAAAGGATCACCCACCTCCACCTGCAGGCAACAGCTCTAATGCAGCACATGATGCCATCAGCCTCCTCTGCCACAAGGGCACACCTAAGGATGTGTGGCATGAGGCATCAGGGGGATTGCAGTACTCAAGACAGTTGCCTGGTTAGCACAAATAACCTCCTCAAATGTTAAAACTCACAGCAAAAATATCTAGTTTGTATCTTAGGCCTACTGAAAATAGAGCAAAGAGAGGCAAAGCATTGCCTAGTAGAGCTATGAATAATAACAAGCATCCACACCATGCCTGCTTTAAATTTATTCAAATCAGCTTTTAAGGTCCTGGGCTGGGTTGTATTTGGTTTTGTCAGAATCATTAGTAGACAAATGCAGACCATTACAGGAAAAGCACTCTATTCTGTCTGTGTGCTCTGCATGTCAGAGCTGTGGAATGCTTTTCTCTTTTTTAGCCTGCAGACCTTTCTTGTGTTTGAGTAGATAAATGTAAATTGGAGATTGAGCAAATAGTGTTAGATATTTTAATGCAGGCAGATATGGTTGCTGCCGGATAAGAGCTTATGCTTCTATTATGTTCTAAATTTGAATAACTTGGTACAGCAAAATTCCTTTAGAGTTCTTAGCAAAAATAAAATCAGGAGGAAGCTTGAGCAGCTCAGAGCTTATGACCAACAATTTATCATGAAACTCAGATTAAGCCCACAGAGAATTCTTTTTATTTTATATTATTTTTTGAAACATGAAAATTTATTAAATTGCCCTTTTGGTCTTCCGACTACTGGAAGAAAGACCCGCCCAGTGGCAGCCCACGCTCTGCAAAGATTTATGTACCTTCTGAACTTTAAGTGTATAAAAAAACCCTCCTACATGCTTGAAGATAAACAAACAAATGATACATCATACTCAGGTAGCTGAGCTAGACCTCTGCAATGCATCTCAGATGCATACACTGGTGCCAAGCACACTGGGAAGCTCATAATGAGCTAATTTATCTGATTTCTTATCCCAGCTAAGCTCAGCACTCCTTAGACTAAATTACTTTTGTTGCTTAAAGCCAGCTGAAGTATGGTTGGCTCAGGCATCTTTTGACAGACTAGTGTATGGTATAGACATGGTATTTTAGCAGCTTTTGGAGATATTTCATTGAAAAATCATCCTTAGATGAGTTTTTGGTTAGGCAGCTGTTTCATGGACCCTCCTCTAAGATGTTTTCAGTGGCAGTAGCGCTTCCCAGTGTTGATCAGCTGGCAATGGGATAGTGCACAGAACAATGTTATACTGACTCCCTGGTCCTCAGGAGGTGCCTGATTCCTGGGGCTGGGATGTTCCTGCTCCATGTCCTCCCCAACCCCTGCCCCTCAATGGGGTGATAGCACCAGCCCTTGCCATGGGATCCAGCTCTGACCTCTCAAGGGGAAGCCTGACTGTTCCCAGCTTCTGCTCCACAGGGATGTCACGGTGCCATGGCAGTTTTAAAAATTGTGACTTTAAATTATACTTGGCAAGTTTTGCAGAATTGGTAGGTTTAGCAAAAAACCCAGTCTTTCAAGTTTCAAGGTTCCAAACTGGTTCTCACCATTGTATAATATTGTCTTTACATAACACTGCTTTTTGGCATATAAATATAATGTCCCTTATGCATTTTTCAGGAATTTTTAGCCCTCTCTATTTGTATTTACTATATAAGAATTCATTTTATCTGTGCTGCCCAGAGAAAATCTGAAATATACTAAACTGATTGACAAAATGAATTGAAGGTTATGTGTATGTTCCCATGAGCAAAAATGTTACTTTTTTGAGCACAGAGTCAAAATCAATTTTGAAGATTCAAAGAAATGTTCTGGAAAAGTACAAGAGTAGCAGAATAATTTATATAATGTAGAAAACCCTGGACAGGCCCTAAAAATTACAGGAAAAGAATTATAGATACCTTGCTGTTAATCACTGACTGCTCAAAGCAAAATGTCTAAAAATTATTCTTCAATTAATAGTCTGTATAAAGATATTTTAATGAGGTAAGGCAAAAAATCTGAGGTTATGTTTCTTTGTTGATAAGAAAAAAAGACAAATTGTCATGGTACACAGGATTGTTGTGGGGTTTTTTTTTGTAATAAATTCTGGGCTAAAACTTAATTTGTTTTATTTGACAGCTATATGAATTGTATTGTAAAGACCCTGATTCTATGTATGGATATTTCTGTTACCTTTGTTCTTTTAAAAATCTATTTAATTGCTGAAAATTCATGTATATACTGAGAAAAGTATTCTTTTCACAGACAGGAGTTCAAAAGTATGTAAATCCCTCAACCTGCACTTACTTAAGTAAACACTTGGCTTACTGTAGTGAAAATAAGAGGGGAATTGACTCCATTTATCCAATGAATTACAGAGCTATAATAACATAATGCTACTTACTGTATGTGCTGAAGAACACCATTTATTTACAACCTGCTATCAGAGATTTTTTTGGTTCCCTTTACTGTACATATGAGAGAGAGTCCATAGACTCTTCTTGCTTTGTACTGATTGTAATGCATATAAAACTTTACTAAATTTTTATGAACACACTTTACCAAGTTTTTTATGGGTATTGTAATGAATACCAAACAAGTAGAAACAAACCGGAATTACAGACTTTGTGGGAATTAAGACACTAAACCTACCTTTCACAAATATCCCGTGGGTAGAATTTCTAAAAGCAGTTCTTGGAATAAGGTACCCAGCTGCTATTGATTTTTCATTAGACATGTAATGGATGTAGTGCTATAGAATGTTGTTTCGGTCTTTTATTAAAAAATAAATCTGAGTACAGTACAATGCAGTGACTTTCTTAACTTTAGGTCCATGCAAAAGTATTGGTTGAAAAGAAATCACAGCTAATGTTCTTCAAAAAAACCCAAAAAGCACACTATTTGCATCCATACCTTTCACATAGTGTTTTTAGTTAATGGTTTAAATACACATTATGTTCTTCATTGGTCAAAACTAAGAAATATTTAGGAACTTTTGGCATGGTGGCAAGTATGTTTAGGAACCCTTGGCAGGATGACAAGCACATGAAGAATTTACAACTTTCCTGGCTGATTTCTGATTTTCAAGAGAAAATAGTCATAGAGTTAAGTTTGTTCTTAGTGTCTCTTTTCAACTTCTACATTTCACAAGATTCTGTAATTTAAGCAGCACATATATGTCTGCTCAGAAAAAAAAAGCAAAAAAAAAAAAAAAAAACCTCAAAAAACCACTCAAAACAAAACAAAGCCCTCTAACAGTGCATCAAGGACCTAATCTAAAATACAGCATCTTGCAAACTCTCCAGGACTGCAGCTAAGACAGAAAATTACTTGTGCAGATATATTAGAACCAGTTTGCATTTTCAAGCGTAAATTCTGTAACATGGGCATTCAACTTGATACAGAAATCAGTACAAGTGCATTGGAATCTTTCTGTGTACTCTGTGGTGACGTGTCCTACCAGCACCCCTCAAGCAAGAGGACTGAGAACTAGCTCAGGTAGATTCTGCATCCAGGAGCAACGCCAGCCCCTCTAAGATTCTCTCCCTGGCTTTTCTTACTCACAGACTCAGTGACCTATGAGCCCAAGTTTTTATGCAGACCCAAATCATTAACTATCATGTTGTGTAGCTGTTTTGCACTACAGAAAGATTGAAAGGCTCAGACAAAGAAGAGGCATTTAATCCACGTAATAACCTTTGTAATTCTCCCAGTGTGGTTTCTGCATGGCATTGTTAATTATTTCTAAGGACAGATTTGCCCTGAATGTTTATGTAAGGGTAAACCTTATGTGTTTGCCATTTCCATGTCTCCTAATTCCTAAACCAGTTTTTAATTTAAACCATAGAAGGAGAAATTGCATATCACATTATGACCAGTCTTACCTATACCAGCCACTTGTGTCCAAACAAGTCAGAAGCTATCACAGGCAAAGGCATGATAAGGGTTAGAATCAATAATCAAGCAAATATGAGCTCTTCTGCTTAGCTAGAGCTCCTGTCTTGATCATGGCAACACAGGGAGCATGGCAGAATTAATTACTGCACTTTAAATTTTCACTTTAGCATGCTGTGCACAAATAAACATGTCAGGGTTCCTGAGGCTGTGCTGTTATAGTGTTCTTGATGTTTTCTATGCAGAAACATGGAGATGGAGATGTCACAGTGCTCTGTGCTGTTTCTGCCAGGAAAAGGATCCCCTTCTCCAAGTGACTCAGCTCCTTAGATGCAACTTGAGCAGTGGCTCCTCCTGTTTCACATCCCTCACTGTGCCCTTGTTGTGATACAGTGCTCTCCCACCGAGACAAAAACAGATATTTGAAAGATTTGCCCAATTTCTGAAGTTACATAAGCCATAAATTTCAAATAAACCCAGGAGCCTGGTGGCATTCATTTGGAGAAAGCTTTCCACACTCAGGCCAAGGGTGAATCCCTGTTCTGCTTGTCTTTTCAGACTGGAAGCAAAGAACACTGCTGCCTGTCTGCAGATTTAAAGTCAATTTGTCAGTTCTCATTGCTGTTTTCCAGCTCCACATGAGGAATGGAGACACTGAGAAAATCAAGCCAGATTTATGACTAAAACTTACAGATATCATTTAGGGGTGAAATTTTGAATAACATCTCTATGCTAGCAAAAAGCCTTCCCAAGGAAAAAAACTGCATGAAAACCTTTTACTTCTCTCCTCCACAATAGAACTGCATCCATAATAGAGTGCTTGCCAGCATTAGCTGTACTGAGAGATATATCTATTCCAGTAAACCTTTTACTAGTGTAGGCTAGACATCAATTTCACTCTGCTGAAGCTCAGGAAATCAATGACCACCTGCAAAGACAGGCACTGGAAATAATCACTGAGAATTATGTTAAATCCTCCTGGAGTTATGAGATTATGGAAGAAGCTCAGTCTACATTAAAATATGCATATACTCCAGCTCTTGTGGTTGCAGATAGATGGCAAAAAGTATGTGGCTAGCAAAAGGAAAAGAGCAGATTTTAAAATGTTATGAAAAAGCAAGACTGAAGGTTGGTTCCATGTTCAATTCTTTCTGTTACCCTAGTGAGAGACTGACAAAATGTTTTAAACAAGAGGTTATGAGGCTGGGATATAACCATGACCCTGACTCTCAGTTCCCAAGCCTTATCTGGTGTGCAGACATCACTGAACTACACCATTGCCAGCTCCCTCTTTTAACTCTCCAAAACTGACATTCTTGCAGAGAGAAAAGGTATCATTATATACAGATGATATGTCTGCATAAGTGTGTCTGCGTGTCTGTCTGAGACAGGTGAGTGTGCTGCTGCTCCAGACCCAACTGGGACTTAGATCTAGTCCCAGCACATGCATGCACACAAAGCAAGCACATACACTCTATACATACATGTACACAAATGTCTTCATGCAGCTAGATAGATGTGATCACAAAATCATCTGCATGTCTTCATGCAGATAGATAGATGTGATCATAAAATTATAGAATTGTTTAGACTGGAAAAGACCTTTAAGATCATTAAGTCCAAATGTTAATCCATCACTGCCAAGTCTACCACTAAACCATGTCCTGAAATGCCATATCCACATGACTTTTAAATCCCTCCAGATATGAAGACTTCTCCAATGCCCTTTGCAGCCTGTCCCAATATTTGACAAACTTTTTGAAAAAAAATATTCCCAATATCCAATGTAACCCTCTCCTGGTGTAGTTTGAGACACATATGGACATCATATACACATAGAAACACATGCACAAATGTGGCAAGGCACGCAGATGAGAGACACACACTCCCAGCACCCATCCAACCAGGATGACACAAACAGCTCACCCTGCTTCCTTCTCTGGCTGGGCACAATGGAAGTCCAGTACTGAAAACATACACATACACGTATGTGCCACAGGTAAGCAGGATCCCTCAAGCAGCTGGACTCAGATACTCTGTCCAATCTCCACAGCTGCTGGCATAGAAGGTTTCAAGGCTGTACCCCCTCTCCAGCTGCTGGCACAGACAGAACTACCCATGACTTTTCAGCTCCCACAGCTGACAGCTGTGTGCTCTCACCCCTGGAGATACACAGGCACTGTCACACCCTGCACAGTCCCATAGAGGTTCACTCCAGCCCCCAGGCTACTCAGGGGCTGGTGAACCTTGATCTTCACTAGATCCTTCCATTTCCTGGCACTATAGGCACATGGGATGTCCATCTTGTTCTCTGGCTCTAGCTGCTGCAGTGAGACCCTCATGCATACAGAGCAGGCTGTCACTTGTGGAGGAGGTTGAAGGCAATGCAACAAGGCTGCTCCCTTCTCTGACAGAGCACTGCCAGACAAGCACACTGACCAGGAAATTATTTACATGTGTCTGATCTTTTTCATCCCCTTACTCCTCTTTTCCAACTTTCATTCCTCCCAAAAATCACCTAAATCCCTTTCTTGTTCTGCCTTTGGTTCCTCCCCTAAATCTTGCATAACAAGAATGACCCAGGACCTGCTTTTTTCTGCATCCTATAAAAAGTCCCACCCCTAGGAAGCAACCTCCATAATCCAAAAGTGACCTGTGGTGATGGTTTTTGTGTTTTGGCACTGGGGTGGATAGCTCTGCTGGGACAAGCCTGGGTAGAGTCTAGACAGGATGGTTGTTCCTTGGAGTCTCTAATTTGGGTTCCTGACTGCCATTGTGCCTTTTGTGCTCTTCTGGGCTTGTGCAGATGGGTATTTGAGGGGCTGATGGCCACTGGGATGGGTCTGGAAGTAGCCTGGCAGAGCACTATTGGGGTCCCCCTCCTGCCATTATGTCTCTGAAGTCATTTGTGGGTGTGTATATGAGCTTTATCACATAACTTAGCAGGATGCATACAGCACATAAGAATACACTGTATTTAGATTGGAAGAGCAATGATCAAAAGAGACCTTGATTGCAATTGTACTATCTCTTGTGACACATGGCCTCCCATGCTTCTATTCAAAACCCCATGATTTTAATACTTTGTGATACTTTTATGCACTTGGATTTCACACATTTTCAAAGAAAGACTATTTAGACATAATTTTAAGTATCTAGAGAGTGCAAAAATAGCCAGTAATGACAGTAATGAGTATAACAGAAGGTAATGAGGAGTTCTGAGAGACTAGTGAAGGGCACAGGGCCTGATCTTTGCCCTTCTCATAAGTGTGAGAGAAGGCTAGGGCAGCTGAGTCTCAGCAACAGCTTCAATACTCAACCAGTTTGGAGGATTTTAGGATGAATTTCATTAAAAAATTGCAACACTAATGAATTACCAAAATAGTACCATCACCCTCTGCCCAGTGAATATTTAAGAAATTTTCTGACAAATTACAAATTCTAGTCATGGTATGAACAAACAAAATTGTGACATATTTGAAGCTTCTTCCAGACTGTGCCTACAGTCTGTTTACAGCATCTTATCTTTTTCTCATGAACTTGATGCAATGGAAAAATATTGAGCTTAGTGACATGTTAAACTACCCTCACTGGACAATAATTGTACTACTGGATTTTTGAAGGAAAAGGGAACTGATACTATTTTAACTTTCTGTAGGTGACTAGTATTGCTAGAATGGAAAATTACCAGGCACAAAAGAGGGATGCTAAGGGTTTGAAGATGGGGAGGAGGTATAAACTAGGGAAACTTCACAAAGTCATACATGTATTGTGTAGGAGAGAAAAAAATTATGAACAGACTTTAAATGCAAGAAGACATCCATAGAAGTTTTGATTCCTGCTCAATAAGGTGAATGAACCTCTAGAAGGAAATTATATGCAGGGTTCATTATTGTTTGCATTTATATGTTCTTGAAATAATGTCAGTGATTTCAAAATCTGAGGAAAATTGTTGGTTAAGAAAGGGTAATTTTTGTTGTCACATCCTGAATATGTTGATTTTTTTTCATGGTAAGGTGAATAATCACCCCCTAAAGGAATCAACTGACCCCAGATTTCAGTGCAAATAGAACATGTGTGCTTTGGAAAGAATAATAGGTAATTTAAAGCACACCAAGTCTGGCTGGTGAGGATGTAGGGCAAATACAACAAATAAAAATGTGCACAAGAACCAGAGCAACAGCATCCTCCACTTTGTGGTTTTTTATGTTTCTATTGCTTTCCTTTTCTGAGCAAGAGGTAAAAGGTGTGAATTTCCTGAAGATCCTTACCTTCTGGGGAAACTCAGAGCAGGCTGTCCCTGCAGGTCTCCTATGTCCCTGCTGCCCTGCTCTGGCATGGGCCCTGGCTATGTCACTGGCACCAACCCAGCCCTGCTCAGGCACTGCTCAGTGACAGTGCTGCCTCTGCTGTGGTGCTCCCAGCTCCCAGCTCTGACTCCTTCCTGAGGCACACCTGCTTTTCTGCTTCCCAAGAACAAGCTCTTTCCTGGCACACTTATATAAGAGAGCTAAATAGGACCAGGGCACACAATGAACACTGGCACCACTGAGTTGTCCAGAGTGCTCAATTCTGTGCACCACACAGTTTCACTGACTCAGGTTGCTGTGTGATTGCAGACACCATTTGGTCATGTGCATGAACCATGGATCGTATCCATCAGCCTGTTTGGAGGGGTTCATTTAGCGAAGTCAGAGGGTGCTGACCATGCACGTGTAATCCATACAGCACCTGCTGTCCTTGGGGACAGAGAGAGGTTCCTAGCTTGTTTTTTTCCAAATATATTTACCTAGTTTCTTTTGCCCATTAGGAAGAGATGGATTTCAGTGGCAACGGTCAGATGCTTAAAGGGAGACCTACATATGACATTAAGAAAATTTGTTTTAGGGTAACACTTATTAGGCAGTGAGTGACCTAAGAGGTTTGTGGAAGCTGTGTAAGTGGTGGATTTAGGAAGCAAGTTTGTGAGAAGTTGTCATGGTTTGATACTGGCACAATGCCAGGGACCCATGAGAGTCACTTCCTCATCCTCCCCTGCCACAGATGGGTAGAGGAGAGAAAAAAAAAATGAAGGCTTCATGAGTGACATAAAGACTGGGAGAAAACACTTCAAGAGCAAAACAGGCTCATCTTAGGATTGCAAAATGAATTTATTGCTAACAGAGTCAGAGGAGGATAATGAGAAGTAAAATAGGTCCCTAAAACACTTTTTTTTCCACCCCAGCCTCTCCCTCCTTCCCACCAACAGTGCAGGTAGACAGGGCGTGGGGGTTTTCATCAGTTTGTCACTGAGATGTTCTTCAACTGCTCCAGCAGAGGAGTCCTTCGCCTATGAGGCCATGGGGTCCCTCCCACGGGAGACAGTTTTCCATTAATTTCTCCAGTGTGGGTCCATTGTCATGAGCAGCAGCCCTTCCACACCTGCTGCAGTGTGAGCCCCTCCCATGGGCAAACACTCCTCCCAAAGCTGCTGCAGCACAGGGTGCAGTCCTCCAAGGACAGGCCGCTCCAGGCTGGAAGCAGGGCCCCCTCTATCCATTGGGTCTCCCACTGCATCACAGCCTCCTCCAGGCCTCCACCCACTCTGGTGGACACCTCCCCCAGGGGCTGTGGGTGGATCTCTGCGTCCCCTGTGGATCCCCATGGGCTGTAAGTGGCTCTCTGTATTCCTCATGGACCCATGGGTTGCAGGGGCACAGCTGCTTCACCATGGTCTCACCATGGCCTGCAGAGGAATCTTGGGTCTGGTGCCTGGAGCACCTCCTGCCCCTCCTTCTTCACTGACCTTGGTGTCTCCATGTTGTTTCCTTCACATATTCTCGCCTCCTCCTTTTCTCTGACTGGAAGCAAAACTGGGTGGCTTTGTTTTGATTTTCTCTTAAATATGTCATCACAGAGGCATTAAAAACCTCTCTTATGGGCCCAGCTTTGGGCAGCAGCAGGTCCATCTTCAGAGCCATCAAGAATTGGCTCTGCTGGACGTGGTGGAAGCTTCCAGCAGCTTCTCACAGCAGCCACCTCTGTGGCCCTGCTGCTGACAAAAAGCAGGCTGTGCAAAACCAGTACAGAAGTACTGGAGTATCTATCCTACCTCAGCAAGATGCAGTACACTGGTAGAAGCTGTCCAGAGAAGTTGTGGTTGTCCCATCCCTGGAGATGCCCAAGGCAAGAATGGAAGATGTCTCTGCCCATGGCAGAAGAGTCAGAGCTACATGATCTTTAAGGTCTCTTCCAAACTAAACCATTCTATGATTCTTTCATTATGCAACTATTTAAAAACTTATCTTCTTAAGGATTATAGCTTGTTTTGATACCCCTGTGAATAGGTAGATGACATAGAGAACAGAAAGAAAAATGGAGGAAGAAAGAGGAGGAAACATAGAAAACAAAAAATATGCTTGTGAGTTAAGGCAAAAAAAAGGCATCTTTGAGAAATAAGAAACAGGCACAGCTCAAGAAACAAATCACCATAGTCTTATTAAGAGAGGGAAACCCAGAATGCGGGAGGACAGGGATATTTGTGTGGAAAAATCTAGGGATGGAAAACTGCTAACTTAAATGTATAAATTCATCCCAACAGCTGAGCATGGTCTGTTTATTAAGGGTTAATGAAGAACATTTTGCAAGCAACATTGCAGTAATTCTATTTAAAGCACTCACTTTTTCTTCTGTCTGTTCTGTCGCCTACTGAAAATTGCACAACTCTGTTCTCCAACACGATTATGAAAAAAGCAATCAACTCAATTGTCTGGGGTGTAATGATGCTGACTACCTCCTTCCAGCATTCACAGAGAGAGAGAGAGAATAAGATAAATAACCTGAGACAAAAACACAAATCATTAGAATTTTTAATAAGCCTTCACCAACAGAAGGCTGAATACTGTTAGTTATATCTGCCAACTACTGCTCATGGTCCAGTGGACAGCACACTGAACAGAGATCTCAGAGATTTCTGCTCTTCTTCCAACCCTGTAGTCTTCCTTCATAACAGCTTAAATGGACCAAGTGAGCTTCAGCTTCGAGTAGTACAATGGAAATCATTAAGTAACATATAAATAGTGCTGGAGGTGCAGTATTCTGGGGGAAAAAAATTACTCCAAAACTGAGAGCAAACTTTCTCTGTTTTTGTTCAGATAGGAACGGTGACCTTCCCAAATGAAGTGTTGTGACCTCATGTAAGACATGGGGTCATGAGCCTGAGGGAAATTCAATTGCAGATGTGGGGTTGTAAGTCTAGAAATAGAAGCAGACAAGTATTTCTGGCAAGAGATTGCAGGAAACTGAACTAGAAGTTATTACCATCACAACTGCAACTAGAACTTTCAATGTACACAAAGGCGCTGAGAAAATCTCCAGGCAACCATAGTTTAAAAGTCTTTTAATGCCTCTTTTTCTGGTCCATTCTTAGTTTCAGTTCTCTGATCTCTCCAATTAGATTTTTTCTAGGGGGTTTTTTTTCCCCCTCTAGGCAAACCAGAACCAGTACTCTTTATGCTGTGCTGGAGATATAAAAAAGTTCAATCTGCCACAGACAAACTATGAAAGATTTCTTGGATACTAGGAAAAATAACAAATGGCAAAAGGTAGAAAAATTACCACAATCTAAATCAAAGGCATCAACAGACTTGGAGTAATGTATAAACATAAGTCTTGCACTACAACAAAGAATTTAAACCCATGCCACTGTAACTATACTACATTTAAAGACATCATTTTAATGTTTGACTAGATGATACATGCACTTCAACCCATCTCATCTTACTTTTTACTTGTGGGCTTTACAACATAAAGCACATGCTGAATTAATGATCAGTCTGTCTCATAGGTGTGGACAATAGAAAAGTCTAAATGGCCTTTCTCTTATTTCTCATTTCACAGAATAATTCTCAGTAGTCAGTTTTTTGGTATTATAGCTGATTGTAGTTCTTTTGGGGAAAAAAAATCTCGATAACTTGCTATGTCAAGATGGGAACAGAGAAGCCTGTCTGGGTCAGGTCAGTGCTGTGCCTGTCTCCAGCAGTGGCAAAAGGAGGAAAAAAACATGAACCTGGCTACTGTTTGCATCCATTCCCTTTGTACTCACCGACTGAACTCACATTAATTTGTTTTTCACTTGTTCTTGTTTGGGAAACACACTGTGTTTGTCACAGTGTCCTGTTTGGACACTGATACTGTCCACTACCACTATTTCCCTCTGGCAGTGAGTTCTAAAAGTTTGCAACTGTCCAGTGTGTAGGTTTCTCTTTTTGACCTTGAAACATTGAACTGCAGATTTCTGTATATGTGATTAAAGTCGTGACCTATTTTTATTACTAGCCAATGCCTCTGTGACCTCTTACCCATGGTCAGACTTAAAAATGTCTTTCTGTACAGACATATTGTCTGTCTGTTTTTTCGATGAGGTTATGGCATGCAGCTCCAACTCTTTGTGGAAGCACGAATTAAAGGGTAAAGGACAGTGTTGAAGAAAATTATAAGCTCCATCCCCTTAAGAAAACAGAGGAGAAACAGCACATTTACTTAACTGGGACAATTTTACATGACTGATTCAGAGCAATTCATTTCAATTACTCTGATCATCAGATAAATAGCACATCTGGTAGTGTCTGCAAACTAATCATTAACAGGTGTGAATTGGTGTCTGCAAGCATATATTTCCTACTGTGTGGCCCTTTGTTCACTTTAGGACACTTCTTAATTAGAGACAAGCCTGAAACACAAGCCTTTAGATGTAGATCTGTTCTTTGAACACCCCCAAAATCAGCACTTTCTACATCAGGTTGTTATTTAGAGAAAACATCTCTGGGAAAAAAAAAAAAAAAGTCAGTTTCATGGTTCTGAGCAAGTATTCATTGACCAGGTCTGGCTCATTGGCATTTTCTTCGATTTTAGCTTCTCTTTACATCAATAATGGCACATATGGTTTGTATGATTTTTACAGCCCATGATACTTATAATCAAAACAACATCCGTTTTTATTGTCAAGAGTATGTAAGTAAAAGTTTCCATTACAAATGTAGAAACTTCTACTTTAATTGTTGCTGGATGATGATTGTCATCGCAGGTATTTAGAAAATGGCGTCAATAGGCTTTAGAGAAGTCTATCTAAAATGGGGGAAAAAAGAGAAAACAGAATTGGGATGTAATAGCATGTGACCTGATAAAATCAGCTACCATGCCAGGAAATGTAAATGTAGAACAAAGAGTCATAGAATTGTTTCAGTTGAAAAAGATCTTTGAGATTGTAAAGGTCAACTGTTAAGCTAAAGATGGAGGATATTTGTCCATTTCAGTCCCAAACCTTATCTGAACCACAATTAAATTCTACATCTTGATTTTAGAGTTGTATCTCGAGAACATATAGTCATACACCTGTGTGTAGCCATATACCAAAGCTGTGTGGCTAACTTGGCTAACCTGCTTTGAAAATGATTATATAAATTCTTTTGAATTAGACTGTTTAAATAAATTTTAAAATAAATGTAAGTCACTAGAATATGCAGGCTTCTGAGCTTCTCTTTATGCAGATTTAAGTTTTAATGTGACCTGAAAATATAGTTTGCATTAGAACTTGTGAGCTAAGAGGGTCAAGGGGCCAAAAAGATTAATATAAATATTATACTTATATCCCTGTTTACAAGGCTTGAATTGCAATGTACCCCCTCTGCCTGAAGTGCAAGATGAGGGTACCATCCTTCCCTGTGAGTAATGGTGGGTGTCCTTTTGGCAAGAGACAGCTGGTTGAGAATCAATTTATGTTACAAATAATTCCAGCACAACCAGCAAGTATTTCACCTTATTCTGTTATTTAACTCTTTTGTAATTCCTTTCAGACAAGGTGAAGCAAACTCAGAAATTGAAATTCGTCAAATGTTAATTGATTGTTGCTGTTTCTAGTGCTTAATTTTTTGTTTGGTTGTTGGTTGGTTGGTTTGTTTGGTTTTTTTTACTCGAGAAATGTACACAGAAAACGTAAAAGGGCAAGAAAAATTCATAGGTCAATATTTAGGGAGAGGACTAAAGTGTACAAATAGAATCAAGCATGTATGGAAACATTTTTGCTTGTAGAGCAGGTTAAGTAATGGACTTTTAAAGCCTGAGAGGAATATCCTAAGATCACCTGGTAGCTAAACTCATGGCATGTGTAACCCTCTGTAGGCTTTTTCTGATCAATTAGGCATACATTAAGTCAGGAAACTATAGGGTAAAAGACACAAACAAGAAATCAAGAGACCACACAACTCTAAAAATGATCAAAGCAGTGAAAGTAAATGTAAGAAACCAAAGACTGAAAAGCAACTGAAACGTAGTAGATGTCATTTTTATCCAATAAAAACAATATTATCCTATTAACAGGGCTAGCTGTCCACTAGTCAAACTACTTAAAAACTTACTCATAAAAAATACCAGAAAACATGACAGAGCTTTGGATCTGATTCTCTCTACTGTTAAGTTTTTAGTATAATGTCTGGCCAACTAGAATCTTCTCCAAAATTTTCAGTCATGGTTCAGGAGTTAGCACAGACAAAAGATATTTCTCAGTAAGTGGTTTGAATAGGTCAACTCTGTTTTAGAAAGTTTGAATGTATACAGATCTGTCTATTTGAACACAGGGCCAGAAAATAAATGCTTGCACATTTTGTTTATGACATAGATGTAGCCACAAGCTACTTGAACTTCATGCTGATCATAAGGTAGAGAGTGCTGCTGATGCAAGCAGGAGTGCTGGCAGAGTTCTGGGCTATCAGACAATCATGATCATATTTGCTCAACCAGGCAAAATGAGTACAAAACTGCTATTTTTATTTGGGGCATTTTACACTCACTTTACACTGCTGTGTCTGTTCAATTTCTGGGAAAATTGGAATGGTGTCTTATGATCCAATGATGTGGAGCACAGACAAACTGAGGATAGAAGAATGCTAGAGAAAAGATCCATTATTATTATTATTATATCATGGGATTCAAGTCTTTCTTATTGGAACATTCTGGACATAGACCCAAGTGCACTTGTTCAACTAAAGGAGCTGAAAGCTATTGTGCTGCAATGGAAGACCACAGAAGCTTCATTACTGCACATATGCAAAGCCCCAGCAAGTCAGCAGCAGTATACAAAATTATAGATTTTTATGAAATTCAGAGCAAGGAAGACCAAAACATGGTTTTCAGTGAAGTTAAAAGAGGTAAGAATTTTTTAATGCTATCAAATAAACCCATATCAATTTAGTGCAAGAACACACACACACACCACACACCAAAAAAAACCAAAACAAAAACCAAGGACATATTTTTCCTTCTGATTTTAAGCATAGCCAGCTTAAGAGTTCTGCAGAGTTAACAGAGTGATGAATTCAGAACATAGTGATAGAAATTTCTTCTTCCTAAGGAGAAAACTTACTTAAAAGAATACCAGAATAACACAGAAAACAGAGCTCCATGCAATAAATTGAAGAATTCTCTGGCATGCAAAGACTAAAGATGCAATTCCTGTGCAGTGAAAAAGCTTTTTCCTGGGGTTCTAAATTCTGCCCTTGATTATCTGCAGAATGAAATAGAATGTGTGTATGAGGCAGAGCACATCATGCAGTGGAAGGAGAAAAGTTAGTAATGGGTGGGAAACTACATGATCTAATCTGCAGACTGCACATTTTCAAATGCCACAGTCTCAATTATGTTGAATTCAAAGCAAAATTGAAACTGTCCCTGGTCCTGCAAATCCCATCCTATCAGCCTCTATCTGGATTTGCTTGAGGGACCTTCTAAATAAATAATAATAATAAATAAAAGAGTTGGGTTAAGTTATATATATATTTTTAAAACAGCTATCGTTATTTTGAAGTGAAATGGGGGCTTATGGCACAGACACTCTTTTGTTAAAGTTAATGTACCTTGAAATCTTTCGACTCAGCACAGCAGACTGTCAAGGGTGCTTAAAAAAATAGTCCAATATTCTGCAAAGCTCTTTCTGCAAGAGGGGTCTTGTGTGAAATGATAACAGCCACAACCCCAATATTGTTTACAGAAATACAGCTTTTCACTGCAGAGGCATCACAATGAAACTTGAGAGGAAAAGGAATATAAAATGAGAAAAAGAATTTAGTTCATGATTTTTGGAAGGTAATAAACCTTCAAAATTTTGTCTGCATATTACACTTTTTCCTGAGTTCATTCAAATAGAGGTCATAGCATTATGAATTCCTTTTAAAGGCACCTTCTCCCTGTATAAAAATAATGAAACTTTCCCTATATGGAGATAGATCCTGTCCCTGGGATTTTGTACCTCCAAATGTAGGGCTGCCCACCTTCAAACCTCTTTTCCCTTGTTTCCTTGAACTACCTTCAGTAGCTCAGGATTGTACTTGTGGAAAGCAGGGTATTCACATCTGGGCACCCTTATGTAGCTCCTGGAGTGCTGCAGGTCTTGCCCATTACAACTCCCTAGTCAATGTTGTGGTGTGGGAGCAAATACAGTTGCACTGTTTGCTTTTCAAGCATTAAAACACAAGTATAGCAAATTGCGTGGGAAACCCCAGAGATAGAAGTAAACTAAATGTACATGAGTTTCTTGAAGTGTCTCTCAAGGAATTCCACGTTGTGTTTGTGCTTAGTGCCTGATTCTTTAATCCAGGGAGGGAGTGTGTGGGCATCTATAGATTTTTGTGGTCCAGAAAAAAGATACTGACAGAATATTAAGTACTGAAAAGTTGGTTTATGAATTTGCTCTCCATAAACCTAACTGCTTGCATTCTACCTACATGTTGTCCAAAGCTGGAAAACAGATGCTCTGAACATTATCCTTCATCTTTTTATGCTTCAATTTGCTCTACAGTAGTTGTGATAAAAACAGTGTTGGGAGGGAAAGCATATAATACATTCTAGTCACTCAGCTGCTGTGAAAATAGAGCACACATTATAGATCTGTGCATGTATTAAAACACAAAATTATAAAAATATGAGGAACCTTAGACTTTTAATCTTACTGCAATTATGTTCATATTAAATTATGATCCAGAAACAAAAAGACTGAATTCAATTTATTAAGTGGTCTGCAAACACTATTGAAAAGAATGCTACATAAAACACATGTACTGTTTGCAGGAGACAACAACACAAAGATAAACAAAAGCTCAGGAAGAAAAGGAAAAAAAGGCATTACTGATGTACAACAATCTTAGTATTATTTTCAGCTTATTTACACCAAGCATTTTTATAAGCATAATGTCAAAAGACAGATTTGGAGATGGGACTTGAAGGAAAGCTATGATGTTACTTTGGAGTGTTTCTTCCAAGCGTGAACAACATGAAAGTAACTGCTTGAGAATGAATCAAGTGGGTGATGAAGGGTATTATCAGTAGCTGATTAGAAGCAGGAGACAATCTCTTGTTTCTGAAGGAGAGATAAAGTGGGATTAGGTTATGAACATAAAGCAAATAACATAAATTTGATAGTGAAGAGAAGTCACAAGCAAACTGTAAAGAGAGCAGCGCATGATAAAAGGATAGGGAAATGCACATACACAGCAACATTTCATAGCAGAGCAGGGATTTTTTGTTGTTTACTCAGTGAGCAGGATGCTCTGCAAGCAGGACCAGGGCTTTTTCTGTATAGATAGGCTGGTAAAGATTAATATTGCAGGCAGAATGAATGGGAGAAAATTAGAGATATCCTGGATTTACGAAATCAAACAGGAAAAATTGTAAGTTCAAGTGATTGGCAGAATGGCATTTCTGTCCACAGATTTGAAAATTAATATTAGTGACATGTCTTTGGCTAAGGAATTATTTTAATCACTTAGCTTGAACTGTTCAGTGAGTGGTATCATGGGTTTGGCATCAAGAGGAAATAGACAGTAGTACTGAGACAGGTGGGCCATCCAGACAGAGCTGTTTCTTAGGAATATATTGCAGATGTTGAAGTTTGGAGGGTGAGGGGAGGGGGGAATAAACAGGAACAATGCTTGAAGGTTATGAAAGTTATCAGAGGAAGTTAAGGAGAATATAAGGGATTTTCCTAAAGAACAAGCTGAAAGAACTGCTGGAGACAAACAGAAACTGGAAGATGGTGTGATCATACAAGGAAGAGAAAGACAACACTTCAGCATAAGGAGCATGAGCAACAGGGTTGAAATCAGGCAGCCACATAGGTTTTCCCATGAGGCAGCACACTGATCTGAAGTCTTGGCTAGAAGAGAAACAGGTGACTGGTGTTGGTACATCCACCACCCATATTGATATTGTATCAACATGCCTGCCCAGCATATACAAATTCTATCCAAGATGAATAAAATGTTGTTGCTTTCTAACAGCTCCATAGAAATTCTGTCAGTAGGAATATACTATGATATACCAAATAGAATTGAAACTTTTCTTCATTTTCTGTAATTATAAGTACCACACTTGTTCTGTGTTGACTCAAACATACCTAATTATAATATCCACTGGTTTAAGAAGTTACTGACTTGGTTTTCTGCCCTGTGTCCATGGTAAGACTGTTTGATCAGAAGGTGAAAAAATATCTGAGCAATGGCAGTTTATATGTTTACACCTTGGCAACTAAATTAAATCTACACAAATTTAATTTTATATTTTACAGTGCAGAAGTTGTTGTGTTATCAGTTTTGCTATAGCTGCTCTAGGATGGCAGCTTTTGGAAGGCAGGTTGGGTGGATGAAACAAAACTGAACTGTTGGTAGGACTTCACTCATGGCCTGAAGTGCAGCAGACCCAGGTCTAACTTTAAGGTAAGATTTGTTGAAGGTCTTGAAATTATAGATCCAGTTACAGTGAACTGCAGAAGAGGGAATACAGTAAGCATGTAAGAACTGAGTTTAATGCTTCACCAAGTATGTCTAACCCAGTCATTCAACTTCAGCAGTGTCTGTAATAGATGTCCAGGGAAACATAGGCTGTGTGCAATACTTGTGAGCACTCGCTCACTCTGACTGTTTTCTGCTTAGTGGATGACCTGAGCCCACTGCAGTTCATACATTTGGAAACCACAGTAGATCTTTTTGTCTGGTTATATATTACTTCTGCCCTAGGATTACCTATGAAGTTTTACATCCACAGCATCCTACGACGAGGAATTCCACAAGTCTGTCATCTGTGTGAAGAACAAACTCCTCCTGCTTGCTGTAAAACTGGCTCATTCTGAGCCCAGATGACTGTACCTCATTAGACAGTGGAAATCAACATTTTCTCTCACTCCAGCCCACTCATGATTTTATAGTCCACTATAATACTCCTCTCCATCCGACATAATGACATCAGCCACTATAGGCCTCTGGCATTTTATAACCAGTTACTAACTTTACCATGACATCTCTGAAATTGTAGACTTATATAATTAGAATGAGGGTTTTTTCTTTATTTTGTTTTCTGATGTTGATTTAAAACATCAAAAAGATAGTCACAAACCCACCTATATTTCTTCTAATATCTTGAACTCTGGTTTTATTGCACATGGAACAGAAACTGGAAATTTTTCATTATGAGTCCCAGCCTCTGTTTTGGTCCATGAATTAGCTTCAGACAGCAGCCATCAGAGACCACACCAATGTTTCATCACAAGTAGAGTGAATTTTTAGTATTAAGGGCATAATTTTTAACCCCCCTAACAGTTACGCAGAGATTCACTGGAAAATTGTGAGTTTAATAACACTAAATTTTAAACTTTTTTTTTTGCTCAAAGGCTTTTCTATACTACGTTTGTTCAAGGACATTGCTCCAATCGTCTCTTAACTCAGCTATTGGACTAGTTTTTGTGCCATGCGAAAATCTCTCCTGAAGACTTCAAACCCTAGGAGCAGAGTATTCCAAACAAATACTAATTAGTTAAACATCCAAGATTGTACTTACCCAACAATAGGATATATTGCAACACACACAGTGTATGTTTGAGCTGATGAACTCTTTCTCCCACCCAGGAACTGGTAATGATTTCACATTAGCAAGGCTAATTGACATCATGTTTACTTGCTGCAAACACTGACAGATGAACAAACACATTTCAATTCCTAAAAAAGCCTCCCATGCTTAAAAAAGTTTTAAGAGTTTAGGATAACTTTTTTTTCCAGGTAGCAGAAATGAGATTTTTAATTTTACAGTATTATTCACGGTTGAACCCAAAGAAAATTCTAATCTGCAAGAAGTTGCAGACAGGGATTCTCATCCGTAGAGCTTTCCTGAGACCTTGTTATGTTCTCTGGTTCTCAGAACTTTATCTCAAGCTTGAGCTTCTTATTTACTGTTATTTACTCTTCTTTTGTAGCTGAGGATTCTTTTATTTATATGCCTTAACAGGAAATGAACTGAGTCTTTGATTCTCTATATTCATATTCAATATTTTGCACACCTGATTCAGTTTAGCATTGTTCAGAATCTTCAGCATTGCTGCCTGGGTTTTAGGAGAGAAATTATTACAGACTTCTTGAAAACTCTGAATCATCTCTTTTTGCTTCTATCTGCTTATAGATTTTATGTAGATACATCTTGGCATTTATTTAAAAGACAACACCTTTTTCAGTCTATTGTCATTCTTTCAGATATTCTTCCTTGTTATTGTCCTCTTAATATTCTGTCCAGCTCATACACATAATTCACTGTACTTTGTCCTTCTAATCTGATATTAGATTTTTAGATTTATGTGAACCATTCTAAACTTACAGATTTTCTGTTTTCCTTCCAAGGGTATTGTTCAGCTTGTAGTGTATTCTTTCACCCTTCGTTACTTACAAAATTGATGCTTTTTCTTACCTCGTTTAAATGTCTCTTGGTTCTTTTTATAGTGTGATGAATTTCTCTATATTTGTGTCTGGTTTCATACTCCTTTGTTCCATCACATATTTCTTCTATTGTTTTTGCTTAGCCTTTCTGCACTTTTTCTGTTGTATTTATATTTATATCTGTAATATATTTAAACTACCACGCCCTTTTATTGCAATGTAATATAATAATACATAACGTGTTTCTCTTGCTGCAAGGAAACTTGGCTACACAGACTGAGCTTCATTCATCAGCTCAGAGTTCCAGTAAAATGTCACTCCCCCCTCTCCAACACAAGAGAGACTTTGAAATGCACTAATAGTAAATACTTGCCTCATGGTTTTTTTCTGGTTACTGCCTGCTGTTTTCAAGTTGCATCTCATCCTCCATCCCTCACTGCTTTACACAAGCCTGTTTTGTCTCAGTATAAGCAAGACAAATTATTTGATTGTGGTGACATTCAGACTGGCACATGATATCAGCCCCTTTTGTTCTAGATGTTGTTGCAGTGTCTAGCATAGGAAGATTTCTCTTCAGAAGCAGACTATGGTGAATTTAAGCATATAGATCTAACCTTAGCACTGGTTTTTCTTCCTTTCTGGAGCAAAATGAAATCAGTGGTATCCCCTAAAAGTCAAATACATCTTGATACTTGACTGAACTGGGGCATTGATTATTATTTAAGGTGAGATTTACATTACTTACAGATGGATATCTGAATCAGGAATAATTTTCTACATTTCTTTTAAGAGGAAAGGAGATACAGTCAACAGGATTAATGGAATACAGGATATAATTCATCTCAGCAGGTGTAAATAAATGTCTTTTTCAGCATGAGATTAATTGTTCCCAAGGCTTCATTGACACTATTGAGTAAATCCCTATGGATCATAATGAAAGTTTAGTCAAATAGATCAGGTGTAGTGACCTTTGTTTAGCCAGAATGTCTTGGAAGGGGTAGGAATTGAATGTCTATCATTAGATTTTAGCCTATATCTCCTAAATAAATGCATTATGGTTTATTTTCTGCATACTAGCCTGATTCTTTGAAAACTGTATGTGAACTTTCAGGTTAATGCAATGGAAAAAAAAACCAGAGCAGAATCTCTTTGCTTGTATCTGCTCAACAGGATAACAGTAAAATTCCCATCACTGATTTTAAACGATGCCATAGAGCACTCCAGGCATCCACAGATCCAGTATAAGACAAAAGCTGTCAGACTTTTGCTTCCATTTTTTTATTGTTACTTTTATTATTTCCAAGGCTGTCATACGCTCAAAAGTTACATTGCAATCAGTTAATGATTTAATGGAAATAAGTAAGACAATTCCCTTAGAGCTAGTAAAGCCCCAGGATTAGACAGATTTCTGTCAGGTTATAATAAACCTTCCTAACACCTACTGGGCCCAGTTTCATATCTCTTCAAAGAATCAGTTAAAATACCACCAATAAAAGGGAAAATTGAAAGAGCTTTTTAATCACTTTGTTTGTCCTTAAAATCATACAAAATACTTTCACAATGACACCAGCTCAGGGAAAAACAACACAAAAGCAAGTCTTTTCATCATCTTTATTTAAGGGTATTTTAAACAGTGCACAAAGAACCAGAATTACTGTACAGGTGTTTCTCATTTACTTCAAAGACACAAATTTTGCCCATACATCCCAATTTACATCCATTAGGGTGTGAATAACCTGATGAAGTGCCACTGATGCAAGAATTATTTTCCTTTTCTGAATTGCTTGCCACTTGAGCAGTGAAGAAGGGCTCTGACTGCAGCAGGTGACACTTAGTAAAGGTTTTCAAACCTGATGATCCCCAGCCTTTTGTTCCTGGCCCCTTTTAAGGGGCTCAGGGTCTGTTAGGGCTCCACTTTCTCTTTTTGAAGAGCAAGATTGCAGCAACATCCAATGAAATTTATGGAAGAATGATATGAAAGGTGCCTCACACAACTGATTGCTCTTTCTTTTTTTTCCGTTGCTTTCCTCTCCTTCTACTCCATGATATCTGTTCTATCAAAATACAGCAGATCAACTGCTGGAGGCTGAGTGCTGAACTGCGACCCAGTGCAGATCAATGCAAAATATGAGTCTGATTGGTAATTAGTGGTTAGATCTGAGTACTCCACTTGCATTTTCATTGCAGCAGTAATAATAGATAGGAAAAAGTGAAGATTTTTCTTCTTTACCTTCATTTACCATCTTGCAAAATGCAGCAGAATCCACCGTATAGTTACTGCTTTAAGATTTGCTAACTATGAAATCAACATGCAATGTTTTTCTTTGTAAAACTCGCTTAAGTACTGGGTTATTTTAGATGAAGTTTACCAAATCAGTCTCATGCTGTGATCTCTGAAACACTGAATAGATGTCTTGTGTATCCTCTCCGCTTGAATTAAACACTGAACTTCTTTAAAACATGAATTTTAATTAGTTTTGGAGCTACAAATGCCACCTGTGCTGAATGGTGATGCTGAGGGAGTTCCATTAGTATTCCAGAATTTCTTTGAAAGCCATCTTCCATGTGACAGATGGCAAAAGATGGTACATGAACCAAGTTAAATAAATAATGCAAATAAGCATGGATGTCCCTTTTTTTCTGACCAGATTGTTATAAAAAAAGCTCTATGTGTCAATACCATTAAAAAATCCCCATTTAACTATTTTTACACATTTCTAGTTATTCTGAAATAATGAACTTCAGGTACCCACTACAAATGAGGTTGATTTTTACCTTGCAAGAACAAGCATGAACTTTATGTCACAGTTTAGCAGTCATTAAATATTTCCCAGAGACCACCATGCACGTGATAGCATTATTCTGCCAAGAAGGAGAAAGAAAAAGCATGTTAGTCTTGCAAAGCCTGGATTTAGTATGTCTCAATTCAGGAAGGAAGAAAATAAGAAATCAGACAGGGAAAGAATCATATGGTAGATTGTTTGTTTCATGGCTCTAATGCTACATTGATCTTCTTCATATTGTCTATTATTCAGAAATAAAAGTTGGTACTGCAGTTATTGTAACAGTATGTTTCCAGTCATGCAGCACTATCCAGGTATTAGCAATTTATTGGGAAGGCAGTATCATTTACGCATCCGCTGTTCCATTTCTAATTGCCTGACACTTATTTAGTATTGAATGGAAGGACATAGCAGAGATCATTGAAGCAAAACTCCTTTTCTACTCTGCCCCATAAGGTTGCCTGGCTTTCTAAGATATCTGCAAGACAGTCACTCACTCTACCACTGCTACTGTGAGAATTGAGAAACTCAGGCTCCGGAAAGGCACCAATTACTGTATTTTATGGGAATATATGTTGTTCATTTTTAAGGTGATAGAGGGCAAAGAAAGTCTTTTCCTTTTCGTATACTTCGCTGCCTCTCTCTTATTAACCAGAAAACTTTTTGGCTCGTGCACTGCTTCGAATATATATTTTTAAGGTGCCTTATCCTTATTGATTCTTTTGTGACTTGGAGCCTTTGAGTCCATTAACATAAGAGCCAGCACTGCACTCTCATGTACCTAATCCTGTGCTTCATCATCTCTCTCAAATCTCATTCAAAATGTGGGACTGACATGGACTAAGATCCATGTGGTTAGTATTGTATAGACCTTCCATTAAAAACTGGATTTCATGGCTAATGTCTGCCTTGAACATACCAGATCAATTTTAATATCATTACTTCTAGCATCTGCCAGGGAGAAGAAGGCCGAGCAGGGAAATCAATAAACCCTACAAAAAGAAGAAAAATAAAATATATATAATTAATATATTCAAAAGCTTTGTGTATCTAGCAAATGCTTATTAATCCCTTTGAGTTCGGAACTTCTGGTATGAACCATTTTTGCTGAAAGTAATCAACAACTCTGAGCAACTAATAGTGTATATGATTGTCCTTGTATATGATTGGCCCTGCCACTTGCTTCTTGGTGTATCCTGAGCAATCTAACTTAATCTGAGCTTTTTTTCCAGCTCTGCCATGACAGTTTCCCCTAATGAACTGGAAAAGTACCTAACAGTGAAGGCTGAAAGGAATGAGAGATGTTTGCAACAGTGTCATCAGAACAGATTTTGCATTGAAAGCAGAGATAGAATGAAAGGTAAAACAATATTTTAACTTGAAATATGCTTTTCACTACATGAGTTTTCATTCTCATTTAGTCTTTTAGTCTATTTTGCATTGCCTGAATTCAGTAATGTCTTTATAATTTGTGTATTTTAGAATTTCAAACTACTTTTTTCTTGGCCCTGCCTCATTCACAAGCGCAAGCCTTGAAAATTCTATCAACCAGCTGTCTTGGATTTAGTTTTATTAAGAGAGGAAGACATAGGCTGCATCTCATTCCCTAAAAATATGTATACAAGGATACTGTCTTCTGCTATTTCAAAATTTAAATTCCTTTTTCACTTAAAATATTGTGCATTAAATGATACTCAGTGACAAATTTGCAGTAAATTCAGGCAGTAGAAATATAAGCCCTTGGTCTTCTAACATCCCAGAACATCACATGCAATTTTTTTAGCTTGCAGAATAAACTTTATCTTTCTTTGTGATAAGTGAAAGAATGTGGGCTTTTAGGGCAGGCTTTTAGACTCCAGACCACTGCCTAAAAATGTAAATTCAGGACTGTGCACACTGTCTTTCCTTCAATGGACAGGAGGGACAGTGTCTGGGAACATGCTCTTGGTTCCACCCAAACAGTGACCTTGTATTTGCAACAGCATCAGTCCTGCTTTGTCCTCTGTTAATGAGCTGTCTTACAATGTGACTAAACACTGGTGTGATTTTCTGCTGACCACTCATTTCCTGTGATTGCTGCCACATCCACTGTTCTGCTTCTACACGTCTGGGTGTGGGAGAAGACATAAGGTGCCCTTTTAGCTCTGAATTATTTGTCCACATTAAACCAATATAATAGAGAAGTTGCTGAGAGAGCAAGACAAAGAATTGTTTCATTTGATAGATTATTAATCAATTAAAGATCTTTCTTCAGAAAAGATTTCTGCTTTGCTACTTTCAGTCTATTTGGTCTTCCAGAAAAAAAAAAGGAAGAAAGAAAAAGAAAACAACAAAAGAAAACCCACCAAAAATATGATAATTTGTCCTTCTGACTGGTTTAATTTTACTATCTCTGCAAAAGGTACTTTCACCTTGAAGTGAACCTTTGATCCTCCTCAGCGTGGTTTTCTTTTTTAAAGGGATGGGTGTTGTGAGCGAGACATGACAAATCACAATGAGAGTAGCATTTTATAAATTGGTGACTGTGTAAATGTCAATCTGTAAATGTTTGTTTTTATCGCTGAAACAGTCTCACTTGATTTCGCCCCATCAAATGCAAGTACTTGAAAATTCCACAGAGAAAACAAAGACATTGCTTATAGCTCATTTCTTCCTTTAAATGTGTTCTACATATTCAAGCTTTGAAAGTGTCTTTGTTCTTGCATTTTTGTAAAGACAGTTTTCCTGAGGGATATGCCAATAGTAATCACTGGTGTATCCACACCATAAATTGGAAATGCACATTATTGATTCTGTCAGAGTTGTTGATGATAATGCAAAATATTAAGCAAAAAAAAAATTGTTTCAATCTTTTTCTAAAATTAGTTAAGCTCCAATTGCATCAGAAGATGGATTAGGATCTGAATCTAACAATCAGAGGAGGCTGTATGAAACAGCATATGAGGATGGAGTGCTGCTCCTGTGATTGTAGCCTGGGAAGGAAGGGGAATGGATCTGGTTTGTGTCTCCATCACACGCCACCTGTGTGATCCTAGTCAGGTGTATCTTTGCTTCCCCATCCATCTGTATGTAAATACAACAAGAGAAAGATGCACAATTTATGTTAACTGCATCCTAACTCAAAAATAAAAGACAACTTGATTAATAAAACTATCAGCTTCCAAATTTAAGATGAAAAGAAACATGATTTTTGGCTTCTGATAGTACTTAAAACTGTCAAAGAATACAACTTGGAGAGAATGACTAAATGTTTGAGCTCTCTAAGGCATGTCTGACATGAAAAATGAGACAGACATGAAAAATATGGTTCTTGTTATGCAGTAGTATGCTTTCTCTGCGTGTGTGTTTTGACTGTTTATTCTGATATTGGACTTAATTCTATTTTATTTAAAGCTTTAACTTTGCCTATATAGTTTATAAAATAACTTTTTTTATTTATTAAATATTTTCTGCTGACAAGCAAAATTGCTCCAAGTCTATTTTTAATTAAGTTTGTGTAGGGGACTTGAAAAGTATGTTTGATGAAAGAGAGTTGATACACAATAGAAGAAAGTTTAGATTTCCTGAAAGCTGTGCTTAGCTAGAGCTGACATTTTAAGAAAAGGTATTGATATACACTGATAAAAAACAGTGCTCTCGATTTATTGGCCCAAGAGACGTTTTGCTGTTGACAATTAACACAATGAATTGCAGCAATGGAATTTGCCTTAGGTTAAATAAAATCTTTATACTTTAAACCCATAGTTAGAAGTTATTGCCTTTCTCTGATATTGCTGGTGTGTGCTAAAGAATGATATTAGTTTTCACCATGTGTGTTCTTAACCGTGAGTGTTTGATACAAACATAGCAAGGTATGAACAAGAGATAAGCTGCTGACCCTGAAATCATTCAAAAATATAATTCCTGTGAAAAGCAGATTATCATATATCATGGTACAAAGCCAACATGCCTACAAATGTGATAGGGGAATGATACATTCAGTGGCTTCAGATCATCAGGAATAAATACATGACTGAAGATATGTTTCACACTGCTCTGCCACAGATATCTCTCTACCATCTCTCGGATACACTTGTCTGTTCCAATCAAGGAAAAAGAGTGATTTGTTTGTCTGGCCATCTACTATTTTCTCCTATTGCTATTACTTGCAATCTTTCATTTCTTGTGGGCATAACTTCCCTACCTACTAGACTAGAAAAGTGAAAATGTATTATCAGGGAATAAGGGGATATCCAACAGAAAAAAAAAAAAAAAGTAAATCCTCTTGAACTTAAAATCAAGGAATCTATTAAACAGGAATAGATTTAGTGGAAGTGGAGTCAATGAAGTCAGTTTCAGGATTTTTACAGGACATCTGTTGGAAGTAGCAAGTAGAATTTAGGATTTTGGTGATAGACACTCTCAAGGATGTCCAAATCAGAAGTGGATGAGTTTAGTTAATTCATTCGGAGACTGACTCCCTCTTTTGTGATCCTTTAATCAGTTGAGAAGTATACATTAGGTTCTGACCAATACATCTTAGCTACCTATTGCTTTTAAAAAAGCTTGTAAAAAAGTAAATATCCAAAAAGATTATAACCAAGGCCCTATATGGGTCATTTGCCTTGGAAGACACATCACTTACCCTTATTTTAAACACACAGCTCAGATTATAATACTTCACAACTTACAAAGAGGGGAACTTGGCCAACAGTTCCCCTGTCAGTGCTTGAGCTTTAACTGTAGTGGATTTTTAGAGGATTACTTTGAGTAGATTTTTTTTGCTACTTCCATAATGGAAAATCAGGGAAAGTGGGATCAGGGGCTTCTGTTCAAGATCAACCACATAGCAAGATAAAGATGACAAATGTTAGAGGTCCTTTACCCACTTAATATTAAGAAACTCCAACTACACTGGATCAGATCACGGATATGCCCAGGCCTGTTTCTGACCTCTAACAGCTCCAAGCAATAGATGCCTGTAACAGCAATTTTGAGATTCAAGGGTGTGCTCACTACAGTGGTTTTCTTATCAACAGAGAAAATGACCCACCCCAAGATATAAACCTGCTCATTGGACTAGCTTCACTGCATCCGCTATAAACCACTGCTGAATCCCGTATTTGCAAAATGTTGGTAATATTAATTTAACTGCAAAACTGTTGATGGAAAATGTATTCTTTATGACAGCTTCTTATCGGAGAATGAATGCCTCATTAATCTTAGACATTTCATGCTAAGAATATTATTGAAGTTAGACAGAATGATGAGTAACATTGTAGGGAGCACAGATTGCTAC
>NW_005054318.1:147588-175507 GCF_000277835.1 Geospiza fortis
CTTCTTTTGTTCCTTGGGCAGCAGGCAGCAGCATGCTGCTTTTTCCCTGCTCCAGAGCTCTTGATTTAATTAAAAGGAGACAGATGGAATGGAGTGCAATAATATATGTTTACCTAAGTTGCTTTGGTCATCTCAGGAAAAAAAAGTGGCGGAAGTAAGGGAGAGAGTCTTGAAACCAACTTCAAAATATTATGGACAAGAGTAGGTCTAACCACAATACCTGTGGGTATTCTCCAGCACACTCTGTTAGCTGTGTTTTCACCTTCTAATTCAATGCTAGTGTGACAAAGCTGAGCAGGTATAAGATGGATTTTGAAAGTTTACACTGTTTTGCTGTGAAGATAATTTCATCTATAATGGAAGAAAATATCAGAATACCCTATTGTGCCAAGGTGTTTAAAGCTGTGTGAATGCTATAAGTGTAACTGATATTTTTGGCAGTAAGAATGAGAAAAAGGAAAACTTGGTTGCAAGTTCTCCATGGGTGAACTAAGGAAGGCTGCCGTGTAAGTCCATTCTTCTATTGTACATTGAATGTTTTCTAAATTTTTGAAGATTTGTCTAAAACAAGCCTTTATGTATTTGATCAGCAGTTTTACTGCGAGCAAAGAGAATCAGAGACTTTCAGAGTGAGGTTTATACTCTCACTCTTTCAATAATATGTGCCTAGTAGTGTGATTATGAATGGCAGATCCTTGCCTAGCTCAGAAAAAATAGAATAGAAAAAATAACTTGATTCTCAAAGAATGATTTTAATCATGTGGTTATAAGACTCAGAGAATTATCCGTTAATCAGGTTCCAAATGTAACTGCTCAAAAGTCTTTCTACTGCACTTTGGAAGTTCACTAAACTTCTTAGCCTGCCAGATGAACAGACATAAACATGATGTGAGACTTTAAATGAAGAAAGAAATTGGGGGTTCAAGAGCAAATTAACAAGAGTTGTCAGTCACACTTGAGCCTGTCATCTTTTGACATTCCAGGAGCTTGGATCCAGCCTATCCAATGCCAGTGGACATTGAGACTGTGCCTGGCCTTCAAATGAAATTCTCAGTCACAAATTTAGAAGCTGGAGTGCTTGGAATGTAAAACTCTTGTTTAGCAAAGTGCTTACAACATTAAAAAGGAAGGACTGCTTAGAGGTACAAACTTTATTGGTAGCATTTCAGAATAGGCAAGTTTTAAAGTGTACATCTCTATAAATCATAAGGAAAATGAGATCAGCTTGATGAAAGATACATTTTTCCCTTTTTTCAGTATCCACTTCACCACAAAACAGATCTCTTCTTCATGAATATTGAAACAATGTGTTTTTAAAGTAATTAGAGTTTGAAAAGCATTTTTTCTCAGCTAGATGCATCTAAGTCCGTCCAGTTAAATTTTACTCCTGTAAACAATAGAAATTGATATTTTTCCTTAATTGGGAAGTTCATCTTGAGATTTATATAGAGCTGCTAAATGGGAAGTAGAATATCAGAAAAACAAACAAATAATGGAGTGAATGTAGAAATGGTACATTTGAGATTTGTGGTGTGAGAATAATTAGCTCAGACTTTCCCCAATATCTCGATATCAGTCTTTCACAAGGTCTTCCATCTGCAGCTTTAAACTATTAGACTAAATCCTTTTCTCACTGTGTATTGCAGTGGAACCAAATTATTGTTGCCTTTAATTTTTATCACTGCCCCAAATTAATTTCTGGACTGGTAAAAAAATACAGACTTTTACCAGTAAACACTCTCAGTTCACATAGGGTTTGATTGTTGACTAAGGGTTTATTTGTAACTGCAAACAGCTGTATAGAGATACATGGAAAAGACGTCCTCAACCAGCAATCTCTAACATCAAAAAGTAAATAAAACATAAGAAAAGAAGAGATGAAACCAAGGAGATACACCCATCGTTCCTATTACTCATAAACTCTTTTGAGATTATACTATTTATCACAGCTCTTTATTTTCAAGTATTATGAACTTGACCAACACAGTTCTAGTTCTGATGGGAAGGCCTTTGAGCGCAACAGAAACAAAAATAGGTTATAAAATCATACGATCTGTCATACTGCCGCATTTCTGGTTTTCTTGAGAGAAATTCTAGTTTCCTAAATTTGCACCCCATAGATACATCCATTAGGATTCATGCTTCAGATCAAGCACTTTAATTAAGATACTTATGGATAAGCATGTTTAATGTTCCGTAAGTGTGAATAAATATAAATTAATCTGTATAACCTGGTGTAGTTTCTATCAATCTGCTTCTAAAATTCAAGACTGTCCTAAAAAATAACGTTCAAAAAAGAAAAATACTGTGCTTTAAGCTTGAATATGCATTAGGCTTCATGAAGAAACATACAGTTTTAAAATATTTATTTGCAGAGAGTATTATTTCAGGGTAGCCTCATTTGTAGAGAAATAGTCTCTTTGTCTCTTTTAGTTGCTGTTATAAAATATTTTTACTCAACATGTCTGCTCTGTGACTTGTGATATACACATTAAGTGCTAAAGCTATAACTCATGGCACTTTATCTTTCCCTGCTCTGCTCCTGGCACCATTTTCTTAAGTATTTCACATACTGACCAAAGTTAATCATGTTCATTGTCAAATTGTTAAACACCTTGTGTGATAGTTTCTTTTCTTTCTTCCTGTATAAATTATGAGAATTTAATGATGAGATATGAAAATCATATGACTTTTATTCAAATTGAGAAACTAATAAAAAAGAATATGCCTTATTAGGTGGACATTAAAACATTTTCCTGCAATTCACAGCTAGACTCGTCTGACTTTTACCTGTGATAAAACAATGAAGAGATCCAAACTAGACAAAATTAAGAAACAAGAAAAAGTCTAATTATTGTTTCCAGAAGTACAATTACCCTTTTTAATTGCCTATTTTCAGTGATTATGCAAACTCTAGGAATCTTCAGGGAGATAAACATTAGGTATTTGTGAAACAACTAAGTGAATCTGAGACTAAATACAAGCATTCAATGGGTATTTTTCCCAAAATGTATACAAAGCAAACAATGATCACCTCCTTCAAATCAACAAAAAGCAAATCAATAAATTCATTGGTGTGCTTAATCAGAGTTTTGTAGTGAAATCTGACTATCAGGATATGTATCTCTCATCTTAATATTTTCATTTCTACTTTCTCCTCATACTCTCAGAACAAAAATTCTCAGTGGACAGGTGCTTTCTGATGTCTTTGTCTACCACTCCTTGAGGTTCAGTGAAGAGCTTTGTCAGTCTTAGATGGTGGGAAATAGCATAACCACTTGCTATTTTACCAGAAGCTAATGTTTCAGACCTATTAGTATATGATATATCTAAAGGGTATTGTGAATAGGATGTGCAGATTCCTTGCTGGACACTTGTGACACATTCATAAAGTGTGTTTGCTGATCTTTCATTGACAGGTGCATCCTCCCATATTTCCCTGATATGTTCCATAATTTACAGTCTTGCAACCAATTCTTGTTGGCAACAGATATTTTCTGCTATTGTGGCTTCATGAGGGAAATTCTTGCTAATTTCCTCAATAGTTAATTTTCAGGCGCAAGTATAACTTGTGATCATGCCCTTTTTTATGTACCAAGTCTAACCATTTTGAATCACATTTAGATCTGTTCTTTATTGGTTTTTCATGAACTTTGAAAGTACTGGATGTAATTTGTCCCGTATCCCAAATCATTTCATCATTCTTTGACAGCCAGTTTAATTAACCCACAGGCATTTGGGTCTTGCACTGTAATGTGTGTCAACTTTGGGTTAGGTTTTGGGTTGGGATATTCATCAAACTTATTGTAATGCAGTCATTTTCCCCCCTTCATTTCAGATAATACATAATTTAATGGATTGCAGGGCCAGAAAGAATCATTGTTATCACCTCATGTAACCTCTCACACAAATCAGGACAATGAATGTCATCCAGACTTTTACCTACCTATCCATTTAATTTAAGTGTACCTTGGTATGAGTGCTCTGAAATAAATGGCTCACATTTTTTCTCCTATCACCTTTATGCTTTCAGGATAATACTCTGCTAGATTTTAATTTTTTGTGCCCTCTTCAGGAATTATTTTCTCTTTTTGTCCAACCCAATTTTGCTCCCATTTTAGGCGATGGCTATGAATCAGAAATATATAGTTAGAACAGTCAATCTGTAACCATTACTCGGTCATATATCTGAACAATGTAGTTTTTATATTTCATTTTAATATCTGTGTTTATTTTCTTACACAAGCTCAGAAAAGAAAGTATTCTTTGCAGTTTGTGTTGTCTCAGTTGAGCCCACACTGAAATCTGTAGATGTGAATGAGTTTAAAAGTGCAAAATTTTCTAGTAATGGATTCATGTGGCAATGAAGGCGTTAAAGCTAAAAGGTTTTTAAAATATGTGTACTCTGACAGGAGTGGGGAACATGCTGAATCACTTACAGTGATGAATATTTAAAAATAGGGCACAGATGTCTAATTTAAATACAGAAATTTTCTTGGCATCTTACTAGTTGTTACTACATTTTTTTAACATGTATTTTATTCACACATTCAAATTTACTTGCTCTGATTTGCTTTGTCAACTGCAGGAGGCTGACTGATAATCCACACTTTGAAAGCTGCCAATGCCTCTCAAACAAATGTGAAATATAAGTTTGCAGTGGGGACTTCAAAATTGTTCAAAACTTTTAGTTGCTTTGTCATTAACTTTTGGTGGGTGAAAGTGCTTTTCTGATGGATGAGAAAGAAGAGTTAGAGGGTGAAATCCTGGCGCCTTTGATATTATGTCAGACCTCCCATTGACTGTAATGGGGCCAGAAGTTCACCTGCTGTTATCTGCTTAGCTATCTGTCTGTACATTTTTAATGTACTCGGGGAAGAGGAATCTGAACAGTGGTTTAAAGCTGGGATATGGAAATACCTCTTCTTCCTAAGTGACTCAATTGATTCTGCAGTCTGTAAGATGTGAGGAGCTGCTAATCCTTTTCAAAGCAGCTTCAAATAATGCAATATGAAGAGCAATTTAGTATTCAAGTAGCCTGTTTGTAGTGTGCTTAATTTTTCTTTTCAGCTTGATTTTAAATGGTTTATAACCTTTAAGAAATAAGGTAAAATTATTTTTAAAAGGATTTAATTTTTGACAAAACAAATGTTTTCTTGTACAAGATTTTTATTCCAGCTAACATTTTTCATGAAAAAAAAAAGATGAAAATTATCTTCAGCTGTGTTTGGCTAATTTTATTCAGCTTTTTTTTCAGAGTGTTTTTAACAAAACAGCTTATACCTTATCTGCTTAAACAAGAACTGAGAATCAGCTTTTAGATTAGTTCTTCTCTCAAAACCTCATATTCCTGTACTGAATTCAAATTTCTCAGCAAATAAAAACCCAGCAAAGCAAAACAGAAACACAAACAGTAAAAAACAGTCTGGAGCTTTTTACCTAGCACTACAATTTGGTATACTTATTATCTAGTCATTCATATACATTTAAAAAACAAAACAGTGAGACTGTTTTTTTAATGAGATACTATAATCAAAATGACAAAATTTGTTTTAAAGAGTCTATCAATTCCTTTTTTCATCATCATCCAAATATTAAATACAGCATTTAGTGGGTTCATTAAGGTAATGCTTGCAAAGCCTCTTTCTATTCCTGGTGTACTCAACTATTATTATATTAATTTCTTTAGCAAATTAAACTACATTGTATTTAGCTCATCCACACAATGCAGGAATCATAATGGGAAATTCTGTGCCATGGATTGTACAAGTAAGAACAGATGGCTATCACATTTGGGTTTAGAAACAAAATCTATGAATCTTCATTTATTCAGCGCCTTCTGACCAATGGAAAAGCGTAGGTTTGTTTCCTCTAAAATGTGCATGTGTCCTTCCATTGAACATCACTGGCAGATATACAAGTATTAATAAAATAGTTTTGTGAATGCCTCAGAGAATTGCTTGAGGG
The DNA here is from genome assembly GCF_000277835.1 of Geospiza fortis. Lineage (NCBI taxonomy): Eukaryota > Metazoa > Chordata > Aves > Passeriformes > Thraupidae > Geospiza > Geospiza fortis. The sequence goes on from NW_005054318.1 coordinate 153,556, forward strand.
GAAGAAACCAATGAAATTACAGTGGAAGGTGTTTGAAACAATAACAAATATGTTCCTGACCCATCAGCAGTGGCAGACTCAGTTAAATGCATGGGTGTTCTAAGCCTCCTACATGAAGGTTAATTTAAAGGTGGGCTTTAATGGCTTCTGTTTTTTTGTTAGATAATATGGACCACAAGCAAAGACATTTGCTTTTTTGTTGCCTGTATTTCACCGTCTTCTTAATCTTTAATGTGTTCTCAAAAATATAATGACTCTCAGCTGGGTTGAGCACTCGATGCGCACAAATACATTTTGGCCTTGCTGACAGTTGCTTGCTCTCCATTACATTCACAACTTCCCTCCTAGCTTTTCAGAAGTTGGATTACTAGAGAAACTTCTTTGGATGGTTCCAGCTCTGGTGATTATTATTTGTCTATTTTCACTCCTGAATCAACTGCATTATCTTAATGCACATGCTATGAAGGCTAAAAAGATGGGTCTTTATTTATTTAACTGATAATTCCTGTAAAATTACTCCCCTGGATGCCTATCAAGTGATAGTCATTAATATAAGTAATGCATGTAGAACATAAAATGTGCACTCAAAGCTATACACTATTTAATTAAATATCAGCATATAAAACAGACAGTGAACTATTAATTTTTTTGCCATTATGAGCTTTGCAGTTGATATTGCAAACAAAGTGCTAAAACACATCTTCCAACAGGGAAACAGGGAACATTACTTCTGTTTATGAACTTGTCTACTTAATTTGTGCACAGAATTACTTTAAAAAAAGTGATTGCAAAAATTAATAAACTAGGCATATTTTTCTATTGAAAAGTGTATGACCATCGACATCTGGTAACATATTGTGTAATATTTAATATCTGATAGCTAATAAGATGCAGAGAATGAAAGAGAGAGAGAAAAACTATATCAATTCAATTTTAATGGTAATAAAATATCAAAGTAATTAAACTACGTCTTTGGATAGGAGCTTCAAGAAATTGGCCTAAAATCTGTGCTATGTAACATAATTGTGACCTGTTGATGAGGCAAGAGGTTGTCAATTTCTTAGGGAGATATTTGTAATTTAAAAGTCCTGCAATGCACAAATAAATTATATGTTTTTCTTGACTACCAGCAACCTGTTTCCCTGGGGTATTAGTATAATACATAGGGATATTTATATAGCATATAGGTAAATATATTTTTTCTTTATTACAGATTTTTCTGGAATATTATTAATTGACAGAGATAAAATCCATTAGCAGAACTCATTATTTTTTAACTTTTAATTTATTTACACTGAGAATACCTCCTCCTCAGATTATTAGCTGCACTATTAGTAATAATAATTCTTCTTTGCTTTTCCTTTATTAAGACAGCTAATTCAATTTTGTGAACATTATCATAGTGGCTGAAAAAATAGATGAAGTATGTGGTAATGAACCAGTACTGGGGGATACATCTGGGATCAATTCAGCTGCGTTTCATGTTAGATGTGATATAAAATGTGCATTATTATTCATATGCTATTAAGTAAGGTGTGGACTCGTATAAAGTGGAGATAAAAAGCAGACAAAAAATATAGGTGAACTTTGTTGCCACATTCTGTAAAGTCCAATACTGAATTAATGTGAACAGATACCTTTTATCTCTTCCATACTTCTCTAAAGAAGAAGAGAATTAAAATATTGAAGTTTAAGTGAAGGAAACAGTTTAAATTTCTTTTGCTGTGAGTCTTTGAATTGTTTAATGCTGTACTGTTCCGTTAATGCTGTCACAGGATACCCAAGAGCAACTGCAGTAAACACCAGTTACGTTATGTGTTTTTACATAGGAATTGCATGTTACTCAATGCAAAATAATTTTTCAATTCACATTTGAAGTGATTTACTTATACTTGATTTTTTTGAGAAATCTGCTTTGGGTTGACTGTGACATAGGCTTTCTACATTGGATAACAGGCACACAGGAAATGTGAAGCTTTCTTGAGTCAAAAAAATCTGTCACAGTCATCTATCTGTAATGTTATTCTGTACAGATTTCTTCATGAATTATATATAGGTTAAAAGAGTTTGCCATAAATAGCGGGTTCACAGAAAGGACAGGATGAACATTTGAACTCATAGGTAAAAGGGGGAAGCCATTTTTTACTCTCTCCTCTCAACTTGCAGTCACCCATCTAATGCAGCCAGCTACAAATGTAACATTAGTTCAACATTAAAATTCAATAAACCTCTTTCGTAGTTTCCCCAACAGGTCTAAGATATTGCACAAACAGGCACTACAAGGCTACCACCGCAGCTCTTTCCTGGCACTGTGAGGAAGTGGAAAACACCATGCCTTTGCTTGACTTATGTAAGCCAGGTAAAAAATGTAGAATCCATGTTTAACCCTGTAAGAATCATTTAACCCTGTGAGGGTTTTCCCCTTCCCTTTGCTTAGCTGCTTGGGTTTTTTTGTTTATTAGTTGAGGTTTTTGGGGGGTTTTGGGGGGGTCTTTTTTATGCTTCATACATTTTTGTTTTGTTTGAGAAACAAAGTGCATTTGTGTATATTGAAAAGAGAAATACAATAATATCAATTGTTCCCAGTGCTATGAAGAATGTCCACAGACACAAATGTGAAATTGTGATTAATCATTCAGTTAGTGGATAAGCACTCTGTGTGAGAGTAAAAACAGGAGTTAATTCTGGGTTTATTTCCAGTGCCATCCAATATCAAGAAAGGCATCATTATAGTTTGAGTCATATGAGCAGAAAGGAATGTTTGGTCCATATATTTTCTTAAAAAAATTTTCTATAAGAACATTGTATATGCATATTTATTAATTTGCATGTATTATGTAAGCAAGGATTGAGGAAACAAAAACAACTTTAACCCACCAGACAAATTAAAGAAAACTAGTCTACCCCAAACCTGCCAAAGATGCTGCTACAATATACAGTACCTAGGCAAATAGAACTAGTTTTGCTGCTGAACAATGCCATTAGAGTGAGAAAAAACCAGAAATGATAGGTTTCTAATGAGGATGCCAATATAAGTAAATTCAAGCTTCTTAGTGAATCAGTTATTTAAAGAATCCAAAGTGGGTTAAAACTATAAAATAAAATGAAGTTAAGGTGCTTAAAACAGCAATTATTTGTTAGTTCCTCTGGCTTAAGCTCTCAGAAGAAAAAGTAGTTTTCAGGGATGATTAGTTATGTTTTTGAAGGAAACAGACACATCATTTCCTTACAATATTTTGTGACTAATGCATGCAAATGTATCTGAAATGAAATGTGAAAAGACAAAGAGTGATTGCATTCTTCTCCCACAATTTTGTAAATATCACCTTTGAGGACTCTACCTTTGCACTATCTCCCTAAACTATGTTTCTTTCTGTCAATCTAAATTGCCAAGCTTACTTTGTTAATTCCAGAAATCCTAAATTCATTGTTTATTCAGAACCATTCACAACACTTCTGCATACCATGATGTCTCAGTCATGGCAATTTTAAATAGCTAGTTGCTTGTCTCAGGTTTCAGAAAACAGTGAAATACTGTTTTGCTTCAGAATATCATTAAGGATTGACTCTGTAAGCACTTTTTGTGTACTTGACTGCTCAATTGGATAACAGACTTCAGAGGAGTTGTCCTTATGACTTATTGTACTGATGTGATTCTGTTTTGTCTTTGTCTATCTGCACAGAACGCTTATTGCTCAAAAAAACCCTACATATTTCAGAATAGGCTGAGTTAGACTTGGTTCCAGTATGTAGAAAAATAAACTATTTTTTTTCCAGAATGGTTTACCAAACTGAAAATAATGAATAAATAATTGAAACATTGTCATATTTGAAATGTTCATCTGAAAGCTTTAAGAGGTTCTGAAGTGGCCTTTTTTTGGTGAAAATATTAAACTCAACATAACATTTAGCTGAAATAGTTTTTGATGATTTCACTGGCCTGTAAGGCCAGTGATGAATCTGTTCAGTGAAAACAAAACATTTTGACCAACTCTCTATATCATTTCCCAAAGGTGAAAAAGAATAAACATGTAACCAACTATTCTTCCTATTTAAAAAAAAATCTTGTTCGTATAGGAATTTTACATCTCTGATAATGCAGTTGGTTTTATAATGTAGTGGTGAAGTATTAATTTCATATTAACAGGATACTGAATATTTAATGTATAGCACTAGGGAATAGAATGAATTTAAATATTTTTATACTTACAAGAATATTTGCACAGAAAAATGATTTTATATATTATTAAATATAATAAGTGAATGCAATTTTTTAGAATTTTTGTAGAATGAAAGACATGCCAAAATCACTTGTATATATATTTCATTAATTCAACTTAATTATTGGTGTTTCAATCACTTGCTACAACACTTGTGCAAATCTCAATTAAATTCAGATGTAGCTTAGCCTTACTTTTTAGAGCCACTTAATGTGCAAACTGTGATGAAAATGCCAACATACATTAATTTATTATCAAATATAGCTTCTAGCAAAATTTTAAGTTTCACATTATTTTTTTTTATTTGGTTTGCATTTTTCTTGGAAAATTATCTTGTCATATTCTATCTGGCACTAGCTGAAAGCATAGAGGACTCTAGAAGCTGCAGGAAAAATACAACCGTGTACATTCTTTTTTTCTGTCTTTCTGCCTTTTTCTTCCTAATTCTAATGCACCAAGTTTATTTTTCATTAATTTGAGACCATTTATGAAGCATAAATAAAGTTTTTTGCATGCAAAAAATATTAGAAGCTTTGTAGTAAGTCAGTAGGTTTATGCTCTTATGTTTAAATGACAACATATAATTCACAGGAAAATAACATGGTGTGTCAAGCAACTCTTGGCAAAAGGGTTTTGCGACACATTGAGTTCTTTTTTCTCAGCAAGAAACTTGTCAAAGCCATGAGACTCCTAAATTATATTTTCTCTAATCTACAGGAGTAGCTGCTGTTCTTGTTTTTTTTTTTTTAATAGAGTTTACTTGCCAGGCAGGTTTATAAATATCCCCAGTGTCTCAGTCAGCTGTAGGTGAAAATGTTGGCAAGAAAGAGCTCAGTGATCCAGCTGGATCAGAATCCTTCATGCTTGCTGATCTCGCCATTGCTTCCCAAGGGTCAGCACCATCCCAACCACATCAAGCCACACTGAATATGTCAGCAAAGAACTGAATATATTGACCCGACCCATACTGATTATGTTGACAACAGACATTTCAGGAAGAGAATAGCTCATTATTTATTGCTTTGCAGAAACTATGGCAGTAAAAGTGGAATAGAAGTAACAAAAAGGAAAAGTCAGAAAAACCGTTTCATATTCAAGGAGAACCCCCCTAAGGTTCCCCTAACTGATCTGTGGAAGCCTTCCTTTGCTCCGAATTCTAACACAGAGGGCCATACCTAGCCCAGACCACTGGCTTATCCTCTCTTCCAAAGCTACAGAGCAACGATACCTTCTAAATGCCAACTGGTTGTCTTTCAACTAATGACCAAGAATTTAGATTCTAAAACTGTGGCTGTGGCCCCAGTGAATACCATGAGGAACATGCAAAAAGACCCTCTTTAGCAGATTAGGAAGCCATGAGGTTTAATGCACTCTTAGGAATTCTTAACAGCTGTTATAAGCAGTAATTCATCTCACTTAATTTTCACCACAGAGAAGAATAAGTAGAAGTAATCTACTTAATCTAATAATCTAAATTTTCTTTTTAGGATATGGTGAGACTGTCTCCTTAAAAGGATAGGTCCTAGTTTTGGTCCCATGCATTAGGTTGGGAATGGTTTCTTAAGAGCTCACATAAGGAACCCAGACAGTTAATTTAGATATAGTAACCTGGGAAGCATTCCTCTCCAAAGCACACCAGAAACCCTGGTTCTCTTTCAGTTTTATTTAGCCAAGCACAGGTAGGAATATTTTTCTACCTTTGGTTTTTTTTGTTCATTTTGTAATAATTTATTGCCTTGAAGCATAAAGTCTGGCATGGAGTTTATTAGAAATTTGTTCATGTTTAAGATTTGAAACTTTTATTTCCCTTTTGTGATAGGCCTATTTGGTTTAATGTCGCTATAGGACACGAAATAAAATGACGCGGACACACAGCTCTCCAAGGTAAAAAAGAGGGAAGTTTAATTTCTGACTCTAACATTTATAGATTTCCAAAAGTGACAGTGGATTGGAGGATGACAGTGCTACCTCTCCAATGACACTGGACAAACCAACAGTCTATTAAATTTCTCTTCTTCCATAAAAGAATGCGAAACAATAAGTTATTTACATAATGTGTGTGAGAAAGTTTGTTACAAAAATATAAACATCAGAAAGCTTAAAAAAAACTGAAAAAACAAGACAAGAGTTTAATTCTATATTCAAAATACTGGTGACAGTGCAAGGTATAATAAAACATCCTACATTTTTACTTCCTGTTTCAGAGCAGTAGTCTGTAAACTTTTCTGGAAAGCAATGGGTGTTTTGGAAATATCAGTCTAACTCATGGTGCGGAAAAGTGAGATTCACATGGGATTCACTTGACTTAAAAAGCTTGTAGAATTCCAAGGAGATGGGATAGGTTGTGAGGGTAGCAAACAAAATGCAGAGACTGTGGGGAATCAAGGGTTAAAAGAAGAAGGTGTATTTCTGCACCACAGAAAAATGTGAGAAGTTAAAAAGAAATTTCAGAAGCTATTTGAAGGGATATAATACCAGGGGATTTGGAAAAGCTTAGCTTGACCAAAGACGACCAGTATTGGAAGGGACTGCTGTGCTTCACTGCCTTGTAATTCTCTGTGGCTGCTGTGGCTGGAGAGGGCACCAGGATGGTTTACGTGGTGTTCAGATTATCAGAAAATGTCTGACAGTGCCAGTAACCTTTATGCCTGTACTGCTGAGCCATGACACAAATGACTGGCTCATCTGATTATGAAACTGGTTAAAATAAGGAACAGGAAAGACAAAACAGGCAACAAATAGAGATATTAGGAATAAGGAAATTACTCGTTCTGGCTTCTGTTTTTGTTTTATGTGAGAGACACAGGGGATGATGATGCCTGGTGGGAGCAATATCTTCAAGCCAGTGAGTTTCTAATGCTCAGAAAGAGAACAATGTGAGACAGGTCCACCAGATTCAAAGACAATGAAAATTCACTGCAGATGAATAAAGAACCATATACCTCAGTGCAGTGGGTGTGAAAGAGGCCAATTTCCAGGGCTGAGCATTGCACAGTGGGTCTGATTTCCATACATATGATCCCACTGTAAGATGGATAAATGGTAATCCTGAGAAGGAATTTCCATGTTGTCCTGTTTCAAATCTCTTTTTGATGCCCATGGTCTTTCCCCAGAATGAATTTTGTTACATGTATTTTTTTTCTTCAGTTGTAGCCAGAATATGTTAACTGAAGGATTTTTAACCCAAACAGCAAAATTCTAAATATAATAAAGAACTGGTTATGTATTTCATGAAACATATTTAAAAATTAATATTTTCTTTCTAATAAATAAATGAAAACAAAAAGCCGAACAAATAAATACATTCCTAATCTGAGTTCAGGTTGATGGATTGCAGATAAATCTTTTTAAAAGATTTGCACAGATTTTATCTTTTGTCTTTTCATTCCACGTATGTCGTTGCATGCTGATTGATGACTTTCAAAATACAGTTATAAAAGTACCAAAACATGAATGAGTAATAAAGAAAACAAGAACCTTTAAAAGAGCGCATGTCTGCACTATTCTTGATAAATTTTTCTAGCTCTTCTTCCCTTTGTTTTTTTCTCCCCTCCAGAAGTGACTGGACGGGAGTGGTGTTTCACAGCCATGCCTAGATTTCAAGGATGTCTATTCTTTTGAAATGCTATCATACAAAAAAGAATATTCAGAGTGAAAAACACTCTGCTTTTGTTGCCATTTTATGTTTTGTTGGGGTTTTTTTACCACATAGAACATTGAGATTCTTGCTTTGCAGTGAGTATATTTGATCATTCAACATCACACAGAAATAGCATGACTGCACAGCAGAAAACAACTCTCTGGAAATGCAATTTCCGAATGTTACCTTTGCTCTTTAACTCTATTTTCTTCACTTTTTTTAGACTTTGTTAATTTAGAGAAACACAATATTCGTGAAAATGATATAGATATTGTTGAATTACTGTCGGGTTTTTATGAAGTACAAACCTTTTCTTCTACTCATGTGGTGTAATGAAAAAACAGCAACCAAAACAGCTAACCAAGGGAAAAAAAGTATTAGTGTTATGTTAAATGATCACAGCAATGTAAATCAATCTCTCTTCAAAATGGTTGGGTACCAGCTCCTATAAGCTATTAACTGTACAGCTTTAACAAAACAATATTAATATTAAACTTGACAAGAACTCATCTGAGAGCTCTAGCAATGAGAGCAGTCTGTCTGAGCTGTCCTCCCATTGAACTTAGAGCGATTAAGCAAACAAAAAATGTCATTATCTTGCAGCCACAAGTGTGCCAATTTATTGTCAGAGGATATACTTTGAGACTCCCGACACTTTCTTAGAGTATTAAAAAACTTGATAATCCCAAGTTAAGTTCTCTCATGTATTTTGATGTCTGTTTTCTGGAAAAACGTGCCAATTCTAAGTATTACCTGTTCTGATAGTCAGAAGGATCTGTTTGAGTTAAATCTTATTTCTTTGATTTCAATGCTCCCTGATTTCTCTGGAAAAGAGTTGGATATATCTTAAAACTAACTTCTGTGGTTTTATTATAAACATTTTTATATACATGGGATTACTTGGATCGATAATGAAACTGATATGTTGTCATCTGTGAAGATAGTTAGCTGAAAGTTTCGCCTGAATAAGAGTTTATATTACTTTTCAGCACTTTCAGCAGAGAATTGAATGCTGACCAGCATGACAGCAATGATGAAAACTGAACCTGAGGCTTGAAAATGTTTGCTCTTCTCCTACTCTTTTAAGACCATCAGAGATGTGTTGCTGAAGTTTCTGGCCACCCCATTCAGATAAACTGAGTTCCCCTTTGCTGAACAGGGTGTGGGTTAGGTGCTGAAATTCACTGAGATGAATCCTGATAAAGGATACCTAAGCTGAAGGATACTGCACAACAGCTTGGTCCAAGCCTTAAATGAGCTGATAAGACACAGATTTAACCCCTTCCAGTGGGAAGTTTTGTCTATTAGCAACACCACTTCAGCTTGGTGGAGGTGGTTTGTCTTTCCTCACCAAGATTTGGCAGTGATTCTAAACCATGTCCATGTCCATTCCAGCCCTGAATGCATAATGAATGCCCCAGTGCAGACTGCAGTCCAAATAGGGGTTTCGTATTTGCCTTTAGCTCTTGTACTTGCCACTAGAGCTGCTCACAATTTTTTTTAAAAAAGGAAGCAAAAAATATCAAACTCAAATGATAATTAGACTATTTGATTCTGGAATAGAAATGTAGTAATTTTTGAAGATGCAAATACAATTCAGACATTATTTTAATGATCTAGTCCATTAGTGAGCCTCCCAATTAGCAAAAATAGCCTTGCTTATGTGAATAGTCAGTGTGCTCTAAATGCATGTTTTGGCTTTCTGGGCCACTTGAAGCACTTGGCATATAACACTTTAAGTATGTTATTTTGGACCAGTGACAATTCCTTTTGCAGACCAAAAGAAAGATGCACTTAGATGAAATGTTGGCAAAGGACCAAGTCCTACAAAAAAATGGCAATTTCTTGTCAAAGACACAGCACAGCTCTATTCTCATTTCCTGGTAAATGAAAGTGTTCTTGCTGTGACCTGTAAACATATCACACACTCTTCCTCAGTTTTGTTGGTTGCAAGACTGACCCTTTCTTGATAAAACTGCTTGATTATGGCAGTGTGACAGGAGCATGGCAGTGGTCCTCACGTTCCCATTGCCCCCAAACATGTGAAGATGCCAGTAAGAGTAACTAGTCTGGGATTTATTCTACAGCAACAGCTATTTTCTCCTTTTTGTTTTTCAAAAGGCTTTCTTTTTCTTGTCTTACTTTTTAATAAAACGTCTGTGCTTTCTCACTGTGTCATGCAATGTATTTTGCCTCTAGACAAGAATAAAGTGAGAAGGGAAGCAGGAAAAGGAGGTGAAGTAATGCTTCATGGTCTGCATGGTCTATGTACACTGGTCTTGTTTACAAACATCTGTCAAGTGATCTTCCTGTGCCCCAGAGGTAGAGAGGGAAGTGCTTCCCATGAAGTTCTGTGAATGCCAACCACAAAGCTTTATTATTTTTGACTCTCCAACTCTTAGTGTTGTTATAAGTGTCTTGAAAGAAATTCTTCTGGCCCTTGCCTTTACCCATTCATCTTCTTTGGATTATTTCTAGTTGGTCTGAATCAGGCTATTTTTGGGTGTTGTAGTGATCCACCATCTCATCCCAGTGAAGGATAAGCCCATCACTGGGTTTAGAATGGGACAGGAGAAATGAGGACAGCTTGCTTCAATTTTAATACATTTTTCTCTACAATATTTCCTGGTTTATCTTATATTCAAAATTAATACAATTCTCACACACAAAAGCCTTTCATGTAATATAGGTGGTGTCAGATTAATTTATGCTTTCCTGAAAGCTTTTTTTCCACTGTGACAATGAAGTAAAAAAGGTGCAAACAAATATCAGAGTAATTGTAGTGCAGCACAACCCTGCTGAATAAATGTGGTTTTTTAGTGAACTGGTCACAGACACACCAGCAAAAACACCTTTTTCTGAGGTGACATTCAGAAGCCTACTGAATAAATAGAAGGATCACATATTAATATGCTGATTCCATTCAAATTTAGGTGCCTAAATTTATCTCATATCTGTGTTGCATGGAAATAGGAATTATTGTGAGAAGTAATCCCAAAGGAAATATATATAGCCTATCAAACAGCCAGGGAGTTTTCAGAGCAATGCAAGAAAAGGTCTGTTGGTGAAGGTCCAGTGTAAGGCAAGGTCTGTAGGTGAAAGTCTGTGTTTTGTTGAAGAAGGTGTTTATTTTATAATATTTTTTAACAACCAAATTTGTGGAGCAATGAAGAGTTTTATGACCATTTAAATGTGTATATGCTGGCAACCTTCAGTAAAGAAGACAAGTTAAATTAGATGGCACCTTAACAAGTTGTAAAATGTAGGAGTCATTAAATAAAAAAATGAGAATGTTCTCTTGCTTCTCTAAACCATTCTTTTTTGTAAATCCTTAAAGATTTTGCAAACTAGAACAGTGTAAGTTGTCCTGGTTTTATAGGCCTTTGTTTTTTTGTTTGTAGGATATTTTTCTGGTCTTTTGTTTGGTTTTTTTATTTGTTTGTTTGTTTGTTTTTGTTTTTTGTTTTTTGGTTTTTTTTTTGGCAGCAAGTCTCACAGCAAGTCAAAAGAAGAGCTGGAAATCAAACACAGATTTCTCAAGTAGGGCCAGATGTTATGGCTACAGCAGTATGCAAATTATACGAAAAATTAAACTGTTCTAAACTTTAATGTTCTTATTTCCTGAAAAGGAAATATGATCGAAAACCATTATATTTTATCGAAATATAATTTGATAGGAATACCTGTATGATAATCCAAAATAGCAGTTGTTTTTTTCTGAGCTTGTGTTGCTTGGAAATGTCCTTTTAAGTGTTCAGCTATTCAGATCTGGACATGTGTTATACCTTAAACAGACTTTATTCTCAAGAGCAGTCTTTGCTCTCTAGAGGGGTAGCCAGTGCATCTCCAGAAAAATGATTTGTAACATCTTCACATTATCTGTGATCCAGGATTTGTCTGTGATGGGAAACTTTGTTGATCCTCAGCTTTTGCATGAAAACTAGAAGAATGTCAATGAATAGAAATGCACCAGTGATACCACGTTCCAAACTCAAAAAGGTCTTGTCTAAAAAATTGCAGAATGTGCTGAAAAGGAAAATCCCACATATGTAATAGGAAAACACATCTGATTCAATAGGTAGTAATTCAATTTTCTGCTTTCCAAGCATATCTTGTGGGAATATAACCCTCTCCCAACCGCATGAGTAAAATTTTGGAAAGCATTGAGGATTCCCAGCACATCTACAGTTTACTTTGTATCTCACATCACTGGCTGAATTTAGGGATACCACTCACTTTATCATGCATATGTAGAAGGTCCTATCCAACCCAGACTATTCAATAATTCTCTGATTTTATATACATTTTTTATTCCATGTATGTTGAAATAAACTTAGAGGTCATAATGATGTGAGACTTTTTTTTCCAAAAATTTTGTAATGTTTCCCTATAAAGAGTGACACTCTCCCTAGTTTTTTTCTTAATTTTTAAGCCACTTATTAAAAATATTCAAGATATTAAAAAAATGTTATGCATTGGCATTTTCATGCAGACTCCCACAGAATTCAGCAGCAAGCAGTTTGTAAGGAGGAATACTCTCAAACTAACTGTTTGTGTGGTATATACCCCAGTAGGTGTGAACAGAAATTGTCTCTTCCTGAAGAGCTGTACTATGAAGTATTGGTGGCTGGTGAGTCCAAGGAAGAGCCTAAAGGCCTAAGCTTAGTTATTCCTAAACTGAAACCTTTATCAGGTTTTATTCTGAGTTATTGTCAGCCTGGTATCTCACACTGCTGTAGAGGCTGATAGCGATATAAGCACCATGCCTAAATTTTGACTCAAAAAAATCAGTTGATATGTATTTTATCAGCCATATTATTTATTGCTTTTTCTCTCTTTGGTGCGAAAAAGCAAATAAATTAGATTTTCAGGAGTCTGCTTAATCAATCTAGTTTGGAACACTACCAGATTCTGTTTCCTGAAGATACTAAACTCTCCTGTGGTCCCAGAAAAGCCTACAAAATTTTCAGGAAACCTCAGGTTTGATTTTTTTTATTTGCTTGTTCTTCCTTTAAGTCCTTGTTAGTGAGAGAAGGCAGCAAAATACAGCTTTAATGCAAACTCAACTTCCCCAGTGATGGAGCAACTGTCTGTGCTTCTTAATATTAGAACAGTGAGATGGGATTCAGGATGACAATTTTAAGACATATGTACAAGCATTTTGTTTTTCTGCCTCTAGCCCAGCTCTGAAAATCTATAGCATGTGCTGTCAGGCCTGGTGATTAAACATTTCTGACATCCCTGCTCTTAACCAAATTCATCACAATAGCAATACTTAATCAAGCCAAAGATTGGCTGAACATGTTTCAATGTTTAAGTGTTTTTTCATTAAAATGAAAGCTTTTATGTGTGCAAATGCATGTGTATGTATGTATGAGAAAAAGAGAAAGAAGGTGAGCTACTGTGCAAGTATTTTATATGGAATAAATCCATTGTTAATGCATATCACATATCCTTCCTTTAAATTGCAAATCCTAGAATCAGAAATCTGGGTGGGATTAAGCTGAAAAAAAGAACAGATGGGACTGTTGATGTGACTGCCAGAGGCTTGGGCAGAAGGCAATGAAAAATAATTCTATTTTTCCCCTAAATTGAGAAAGCTAAACTGGTGATCAGTAGTAGATTTTGGGCAGATGGGATGACTTGGAGAAAATGGTTGGCAGCCTTAGTCACAAGATAATGAGAGTAAGATAAGGAGTTTTAGGATGCATCAGGGGGTCTTGAACTTCAGACCATGTAGCAGTGTGTGTTTTCACAAAAGGCAAAAGTACACGTAGGAGAGCCCTTACCTCCAATATATGATAATCATTCCAGTTCTGTTTATCACACAACACATGTAATGCCCTGGGTACACTGCAGTAAATAATTATGTTGGCAACCAGAATTGGAAATGTTTTTGTATATATGTCAGTCTGAATACTTCTGCTACTATTATCAGTATAATAAGCTAATGTTTTTGTTTTCTTAACTCAATTTTGCCCTTAAACCTTTTTCCAGCCCTTCCATTTTACCCAGGTGCTCACTTTCTCAATTTCTTTGCTATGAAATATCTATCATTGATTTGTAAATATTCAAATAGGGCCAATATCTCATTGTCCCATTTTCCAGAAAGGTGAAGTGAAAATGCTTCTTCTCAATGATAAAGAAAAAGTACTAGCATTTACTACAATAGTGATAGCAAATGTTAGCATCTATCTTGAAAAATATACCAATAACTTGTATGGTTGGCTAAAAAAAATCTTAAATAATTCTACTGAGTACCTTTCCAGAACTTGCTATCCTTTCTATGTCAGATGTTCAGATTAAAGATAACCGTAGAGGTAATTTATTTTGCTTTATTTTAGTATCTCTTATTGGATGGAATATATATTTTACAAACAAGGAAAAAGACCTCAATTTATAGCACATATGGAAGGATTATTTAAATATGAAAGACTGAAAGGATGATTAAATCTTAGCTATTCAAATTTCATTATTTGTTTTGCAGGGAATCTGTTTCATGTTGAAAAATGATAGCAACAAAAGCGTTGGAGTTGTAATATAACTCATGGTACAATCGGTACAGTTTGTCGTGTTTGAATGTCACCATACCTTTAAATATTGGCAAAAGACCTTAGTAGATAGACTACAGTGCCAATGAAAAGTGATTTTTTTCCCCACTGGTTTCTCCATAGTCTGTAGCAATTCTACCAGTCAAATCTAATCAACTTTTACAAAGAAATCTTAGTATTCCTGAAAGAATACCTTTCAGACTTGCTGTGCAGCATTTGAAGGACAAGCTGATTTCTTTTAACCAATGAGTGGGATAGCCTTTCATATGAGTGATGCTAAAATTTCAGAGTATTGGTTGGAAAAAGTAATTGTGGTTCCAGATTGTCTCACCTATAAATTGGAGCTCATTAAGAATATGTGTGGGATCAGGGCAGGTTTGAATCTCACTCTCTGAGTGTTCCAAGGCGTGTAGGGCAAGAGGATATTCAGAAGCTTCTGGAGAAGGACCTGGGCAATCATTTGTTGTGAAATGATGCTGCTCAGGAGATTTGGGATATGCTGTAGCACTGGTGGTGCTGGTACACCCACACTTCAGCGCAGACAATTTCTTTTATCCTTTAGGCCACTCTGCTGGTCTTTATCTTTTAATTTAAGGTTTCCTTCCAAAGTCAGGCTATGAATTTGGATCTGCTCATCAGCCTAGAAATAGCCATCGATTGAATTGTAACCACATGGTCCTGCATGTTATTACTCAAGCCCAAGAAGATTTAAATAAATGCAAGGCTGCACAAACTGGACATAAAGTGGATTTCAGCACACATCTTCTGTCTTAACTCTAGGGATGCAAGGAAATAACCAGTGTGGAAACCCAGTCCTCATCAAAATTGCATCTGATTTCCCTGTCAATTTAAGAGTGTGAAAATTATATGTAGCTGGCTACAAGCTGACATACTTGAGTAGCCAGCTGAGACAGCACCTACTATGTTTCAGATACTGTACAAATGTTTACACCAGAGAAGGTCACAGGGACTTATTTAATACTAGCACTGCTGGAGTTCAGTGACAAAACTTGGTCAGCTGGTGTGACAGTTTAATGAAGATAAAGAGGACTTTAAAAGCTTATGCTACAAAAGAACCTCCTTTCTGGGGAAAAAAATAAATGGATACCTTGCTTGGCTAGGAAACAGAAAAAGATGAATCACTTCTCACTGTTGCAGCATGTCACAATGGCATTTTGGCCAAACACTCTTTGAAGGATGTTCTCATGAAACAAACTCTTTATTCTGATATTCAGAGCAACAGGAAACATCTGCAACATAGGCAAGAAGTTTGAAATTTTGATTCTTTAGATAGGATATTTAAATACATGAAAAAGTATCTAAGTATAAGCAACTTGATTATTTTGATTTTTCAGGTGAATTAACTACCAGAGATTCTTATTTTGTCAGATTTTTTCTGGGAAAGAGAGTAAAAGGTAGCCAAGCAAACAAACTATAGACTTATACTTAGTTAATGAGAAAAAAGCAAAAGATTTTAGCAAACTGATATCCTTTTGCAGAAGTGAGGCAGGTACTTATCATTCAGTTTCACACAACCTGAGCCATCTAAGCTGTTTGTTCATGTCATACCATATGTGAGGTGCAGACTTGCTCTCTGCAACTTAATTTTTTTTTTCTTCAGTTTCTGAAAGAAGTCACCTGGAAAATGTTCTATACCTTTAAAATCAACCAACACCTCTCACCATTTCACTCTCTGACAGAGTCCTGGGTGTTATCTTCACACTGGGCTTTTGCACAGTTCTCACTTCCACCTCATGGTATTGTCTCACTTGCATCTCATGTTATTGACAGATATTTTGCTTCACCACTGAGTTCAGGCACTACTTCCATGGATCTGCACTGCACCAGCCACTCATGTTTGAGCTGGCATCTTGCAAATGGATTTGTAAGAGTTCTGTAAGAGCTGAAAGAAGTATGTACAGTTGGGATTTCCTGATTGCCTGCAATGTTAACATTCATTCATCATTCTGAGTAATTAAGACTGGTTTTTTGGAAGTCTTGAAAACTCTATACATGTTAATGAGAAATAGTGTAACCTTGGATTCTAAATCTTTTTCCCACTATAACTCTGCATAAAGAATAATTTCCTTCCTTGAACCACAAACAACATTTTTGGAAGCCACACGGGTGAGCTAAGCTTATTACAAAACCTCACAAACAAGAAAAATTTGTCTTCCCATTATCTTTCAGATAAATATTTATGTGCTTTACAGAGGTATGTGTCCTCAAATTCCTGTTACATTCCCTTATGAAAAACTCAACTGGAAAACAATGACTTATTAACAGAATCACCTGCCGTGGGGTTTCCTGAAAATCATACTTCCATTTGGAAGGCCACATTGCCACATTAGTGGGCCTTGGAGGCCTTTGACAATGCTGGTCTTTGGCCAAATGGAATTGAGTTCTTTGCACTTCACTTGCTATGAAAGTACCCATAGAACACGCAACAGTTTTCTTCTACAGTAATAAAGTGTTTATATTCATGTGTACACTTTTTTATTGAACCTTACATTTATTTAGACTTTTTCAAAGAGTTATATGTACCTCTTGATAATAGAAATTATTGAGAGAGAGATACCAACATCGGTTACAGCATCTGCAATGCTGCCAATATTGCACCATTTTTATGTGAATCATAGAATCCTTGAATGTCCTGATTTGGAAGAGACCCACAAGGATCATCAAGTCCAGCCCTTGGACCTCCACTGGACCATCCCCAAGAACTCCATGTCCTGAGAGTGTTGACCAAACACTCCTTGAACTCTGTCATTCTTGGAGCTGTGACCACTTCCCCAGACAGCCTGTTCCAGTGACCAACAACCCTCTGGTGAAGAACCTTTTTCCTGATATCCAACCTGAACTGTCTCTGACACGATTTCAGACTGTTCCCTTGGGTCCTGTCGCTGTCACCACAGAGAAGGGATCAGTGCCTGCCCCTCTTATTCCCCTCAGAAGGAAGCTGTAACTGCAGTGAGCTCTGCCCTCAGTTTCCTCCAGGCTGAACAGACCAAGTGACCTCAGCCACTCCTCAAACAGCTTCCCCCTCAAGGCCCTTCACCCTTCTTGTGGCCCTCCTTTGGAGGCTCTCCAAAGACTGAAAGCCTTTCTTATCTTGGGGAACCCAGAACTGCCCTCAGCACTGGAGGTGAGGCTGCCCCAGGGCAGAGCAGAGTGGGACAATCTCCTCCCTTGCCTGACTGGCAATGATGTCCCTGATGTCCGCAGGACAGGGATGGGCCTCCTGGCTGCCAGGGCACTGCTGGCTTGTGTTCAACTTGCAACAAGCTGAACTCCCTGGTCCTTTTCCATGGTGCTGATCTCCAACCTCACATTTCCCAAAAAATTTGGAGAAGGAAGGCATATATCCTGCTAAGTGAGCACTCTACCATTTGAGATAATTCCCTTTCCTATGTGGAGCAATTTCATTTAAAAATATAAATCATATTGTTAATATAACAGAGTCTTCATCTATTATGCAAGTCTCAGAGAAATTAATAGCACAAATTTCCCATTCATCAGAAATAGATGAATATTTTGTTCACAAAATAATGATACATAGTAAAAAGTTGTTCAGTGGTAGCTACTGCAAAACCAGCATACTGAACAAAGCCATTATCACATTTGTAGCTACATTGCTTTTGAGTTATGTTCTTCATAACAACTCCTGATTCCCAACCCAAAATGTATTTATTACAATGGAACATCATCAACTTATGAATAGAATTCCACATTCAGTATTTTACCTGCTACTGAGCTACCTAGCTCTCAGTGAACATCACCTACTTTGTGCTTTCATCACCATGCTATGATGCTGCAAAGAAGAGTAGTTTCAGATATATTGTACATTTTGCCTCTTGCTCTTGCTCAGCTTATCATTGGAAAATGTTGCTAATATTTTGCTAGTGATCATTTCTAATTTCAGCTTTTCAGTCCCTCCTTTGGCGGTGGAATTTCTTCTCAGCTATGTTTCCATGAGTTACAGTGAAGTCCAGTTTGCATTACACTTGTACTTTGTGAATGGGATTAGCATTTTCCCTTATATTATTGCTAAACTAGAATCGATATGAGCTTTAAGAGAAATCACAGAGTTCTTGTCACACTTCATGAAAAAAAAAAGAACACTAGATTTTTTTTCTGTTCCTTTATATGTTTTTACTCTTCATATCAGTTTGGATTATGCCACGTTGTCCCAGTCACATGCAAAGACAGCTTTATGTTCAGTTTTCTATAAAAACACAGCAGAGATTTGCAGTCCAGTCTGTTTCAAATCTAATCTTGAAATACATTGATGCTTTCTCTGACATGTCTATACTCATGTAGTCCTTAGTCCATTAGCTGGAACCATTGCACTATTTTAGAAAGGAAATATCTGATCTTCCTGCAATGCTTATTTTTATTTTTAATACACATGACTCTTAGAGTAACTGTGGAGTGAAAAGGGAAAGTGACAGGATTTGCTACTTTCATTTAATTCCCCTTGGTATTTATGTTCAGCCCTCTGACAATCGCTTCCATGCTCGGATTTTTAAAGGCAAATTGACAAACTCTCTACAAGGTTTCATTCTTGATTTTTTTGTTATTTTCTTTTTTGGCCGTATAAATACTACCATTAAAGGAACTCAAGCTGGATTCACGTCACCTAACTTTTGCCAGATTCAAGTCTTGCACTATTTAGCTACTTTGCCTGGCTCCCTCACTAACCAGTGAATGAAAGTAGGTGACTTTGGGACATGAATTCTTGTATTCTAAACTGGATTTCCGAAGTTACTTTTCCCTTTATTGCATGAATATTTTTTATTAACACTTATACTAGACACTAATTTTTACGTATCTGAGTGGGAGTGGAATAAATCCCACCTTGTGAGCTATTTTGAGGTTTAAGAAAATGGAATCTCTGAAGTATTTCTTAAATAGCATTGCTAATATACCGTTGATCTGAGTTATGCAACCCTGACCACAACTAATGTCAGAATGCTGACTTGTTCTCCCATTACCTAAATGAGTTAGAAATAAAAATGTTAGCTTGTTTTTCTGAGAAACGACTTCATAGAATTGTTGTACCAATTTTACTAAGTTTTGAAGACAAAATCTGGGCTAAGCCTTACAGTTCTGTTTTACAAATGCAAACTTCTCAGTCTTAAAACATCAATTTAAAAATCACTGAGTTCTAAATACTGCTAAATTAATCAGAACATAAAATAGAATAAATATTGGCTCATGGAGAGACAGATGCTAGTTTGCCAGATAATGTCCTTCATGAAGAGATGAATTAATGCATGCTTCTTCCTTCCAAAATTATTCTGATGTCCTTTATCTTTCTTGCAGGTACCATTAATTTTAATTAAGAGAATTGTGAGAGCAAAAAGTAAGATGAAGGCCACAGTGCTAATGTGCTATCATTGTCATAAAAGCCAATGTATAGACCCAGCCGCGTATGCTTGTTGGCCAAAGGAAATGACCAGTTCTGGTCAGATATATTTTTTATTTGCAGAGAAAAATAATTTAGAATATACCGACAGGTAATGGAATGTGGCTGGTGTAAAGCCAGCCCTCTCATTTTAGCAGGAACTACCATTCAGAGCAGATTTATCAAAGTCCACACCCAATGACAAGGTGGAATTTGTATTCATAATCTCTGTCTCAATCTGCTCAGCGATTGTCAAAGATGTGCCAGACAGTGGAGAATGACTGGGAATCATTAACTGGTTTTCTGTTCCAAAAGTATAAAATAGATTATTCTGTAGTTATTACTGATTTTGAAAATCTTGCTGGAATTGAACAGCATGCTTAAAAAAAAGACCAAACACAGCACATTCTGAGGAAGAACCTCTTAACATAAAATGAGAAACTCAACCAAAAAAAAAGTTTGCAAAGAAATGGATGAATTTTACAGCCTAGCTCAGATCCTCAACTCCAAAGCACTCTGAAGTCAGCAGAACTGTATCTATTTGTCCCAGTTTGTGCATCTGATCCAATCTTCCCTTGGAGAGCATGGGGGTAGCACAGACACTGTTGTTGAGATCAGCAGCACTTTTGTACATCTAAGCAGCATGTCGGCGGAGCCTCCTGGAAAGCTGCATGAGCACAATTAACAGATTGGGCTGGAAAATCACACTGTTTGTGTGATAAGTGCCCCTTTGCAGGGTGCAAGCTGTTCCACATCTCCAAACTGTTTTGCTGCTTTTTCCTTTGCACAGGGAGAATCCTCCACAGTGTGTGGCTTAGTGGCAAACTGCCACTGCCAAATACACGCAGCTATTTAATGTCTTGCTGCTGAGATTTGGGATTTCTTGATGTTCATCTCAAATGTAAAATATATCTGAATCATAATCTCTGTAAGGTTAAAGATTCCAGCAGGGGGAAAAATGGTATTTTTTCATCCTGTCATCTGAAATTGTTTTATATTTCACACTACAAAGTAAAAATATAAAGGGATCATCACCTAGGTGATAAACTGCCAGTTTCCAGACAAACATTTTAACTGATTTACACCTGTTTTCCTCTAGGAAAAACTACATTTTATGTGATGCACTTCTTTCTCAATTGATAAATGACAACGGTGCAAGTATCTTCATCTTGGTGTGAATTGACCCAGATTGTAGAAGACCAAGTTTTCACATTGTGACCAATCAACTTCTAGAAACATAAAAACTGCTGAGAGTTTGGTTTTGAAACTTTTACAACATTCAGCTGGTGACAGAGTAATGTCCTTAATTATATATTTTATAGAAATGAAACTTGAGGAGAAGATAAAAACCAATTTCATTGGAGCATATGAATATTTGATTTAATGTCAAATAAGAGTCAGAAAACATAACTCAGTCTTCTTTTTTGCTTTTCATAGTGTTATCATTCCTGTGAATATCTCCAAGAGGGTTCCAAAATATGAAACTGAAATAAAGGGATTTTTAAACCAGTCTGCTCATAGAATTTCAACAAATTCCTTTAATTTATACAGCTTTAAAAATACATATAATGATGAATGATATACTCAATGAATTGTGATGCTTCGGGAAAGTACTAAAAGATTATTTTTACACAGTGTCAGGACATTGACGGGGAAATGAAGAATCAAAAGTAAAACATCTGCAGATACACAGTTCTGTACTCCCTGTAACCCTCTTAAAGCTCCCTTTTCCGTGATGAGTACCAAACCCACTGGAAATGCTTAAATTGCCAATGTATTCCTCTTTACTGCATCATGGTTTGTGTGTGCTTTTTCTGCATATTTTTTTAAAGGTTTGGTGGAAATATCTTATTAAACAGATGGTCCAGAACAAGACTACTGAGTATTATGATAATCCATATGAATAACCACTATGATGACCCATTTTATGATCACATGCATGTTTTAAGACATTATATGCAAATTATAAAAGAATGGTCTTTGTCTCTAAGCATTCAGCATCACTGAGTAATATTCAAATGCAGAATAATTAAGGTAGTGTACTGCAGATTGAGATGGAAAATGTTATATGTCCAGGGAATCCACCTAATATATCCAGACAATGTCCCCTTCCCTTCCCTTCCCTTCCCTTCCC